>NW_026590405.1:878068-979203 GCF_907164565.1 Psammomys obesus
GAAAGAAAGAAAGAAAGAAAGAAAGAAAGAAAGAAAGAAAGAAAGAAAGAAAGAAAGAAAGAAAGAAAAGCCTCTCAGGCTTATCAACTGAACATAGCATAACAACTTATAGTAAGACTAGGCAAAAATCCTGTCAAGACCAGACAAGGCAACCAGTAGGGGGGAAAAGGGTCCCAAGCACAAGCAGAAAAGTCAGAGATACCCTGATTCCTAATGATATTCTGCTATATTCATAGATTTGTACCCAGTACAATTGTCATCAGAGAGACACCATCAAGCACCTGATGAGAAGCAGATGCAGAAACCCACAGCCAAACACTAAGTGGAGCTAGGGGAACCCCACAGAAGAGGGGGAGGAAGGACTGTAGGAGCCAGAGGGATCAAGGACACCATGGGAACACAACCCACAGAATCATCTAAGCAGGGCTCACAGGCACTGAAGTAGCAATCATGGGTCCGTAGGCCCTCTGCATATACATTATGGTTGTGTAGTGTATTCTTGTGGGAGACATATCCAAGTTTTTAAACAAGCCCTGAAAACCATGCTCCAAACCATACCTGGAACTCACTCCCCTCACGTCTCTACTGCTGCTACCCTGGGGAAAAAGCACCATGATGCCTCCCCCTGCCCAGTTAATGGAATGACCACCCAGCAGGGGGTGCCTTCTTCTTTCCTGGTCCCCTGGAATCGCAGGTAAAGTCATCCTGTGAGGGTCCAGTCCATTCATAATCTGTTAATAATCCTGCAATGGTTTCCGAGTCCACCTAAAGAAAAGCCAAATTCTCCCACTGTAAAGGCCTTCAAGCACGGTCCCTGTCCTGAGATGCTATGGCCTCTCAGTCACCTGACCTTCCTCTACTTTGCATGTCCTCTACTTTGCGTTTACTAGGATGTAACCTCCATTTTATAACCATACTTTTGATTTTTGAGGTAACCATAATCCACATACAATTGCAGAAACAACAGAGAGAGACTTCATATACGCCTAACCCATTTTCCTCCTAAGACAACATTAATATCTTAGCCAAGATATTAACACTAGTATGGTTAAGACTCAAAACGTTCCCTCAAGGAATTATCATGATTCTCTCATAGCTATAACCACATCCCTTTGAAAACCATTCCTTAATCTTTCACAACTTCTCATTTGCTCTCCGTGTCCATACGCCAATTTCAATGACACTAAAACAAGACTGCCCGATTTCAATAGCACTGAAATAGGACTAGGGATCAATTTTTCCTCCGTTCATTTTTCTGGGAATTCACTAGGGCAATCTATTTTAAGTTCAGTCCTTTTTATTGAGTACTGGGCATGTTCACAGTCACAGATATGTTTATCTGTTTACTTCTTCATTCACCCAGGCCTTTTCCCATTTTTGGCTACTTGAATGGACATACTCTAATGTGTGAATAGGTTTTCAATAAACACAACTGTTGGGGGTTGTTCTGATGCTTTATTTTGATCCTAATTACTGGCCCTCAAGATCTGGTTACTGCCCAGATACACCTATCCTCATTTTGTAAACCTGCCTAAGACATTATGCTTTATTGGTAGATTAAAGGCCTATACCTGGGCAGGGCAAAAAGGGGTAGGCATGGCTCAGGTTCCCATGCTTTTGAGGACAGGAAAATCAGGGGAAACAGAAGGGAAGACAGGAGAAGGAAGGAGGACCCCATGATGAATTAGCATGGAGAAGGAACAACATGGGCCAGGAGGAAGGACTCTGAGGATGGTGTGGATGAAGAAAAGACCAAAATGAAAATATAAGCAAATATTTATAAGATTATGGATGGAAGGTAAGGATGGCTAAGGGGGATGGCATTGGATAGGGGCTAGGAGGTGAATGGTGATGTTACTGAGACAGTGTAGGTAGAAATATCTGCCCAGTCCAAGGTAATAAGGCAATTATAAAATCTAACAGATATCTGTGTCTTATTATTTGTGACAGCAGGTTAAATAATAATACTGCTGCGATAATTATAGGGCAAATAATAAATAATATATAGCCTACCATTCATTTTTATTTACTACAACACATAACTTTCATTTCTCAGGGATAAGATATACAGTTAGTTTGCATGGTAACTGCTATTTAGATTTAAACTGTTTTCCAGAGAGCTGTCCCATGTTACCCAACAGCAATGCATGAAAAATCCACTTCTATCGTGTGCTACCATTTGCTGTTGCTACATTTTTCTTTTATCTTATCCATTCTGTTAAGTGTATGGCGGTATGTCTTTGCATTTCCTAAAAAGTCAATTATATGAAAGATGTTTTCACTTACTATGTGCCATTTGTATATCCCTTTTGATAAAATGTCCCTAGTTATATTCTAGTTCTATTAAATCCTTTATTTTCCTACTGCAGAGTTTTGAGAGTTCTTTATATGTTATAGGACCACTCTTTTCTCAGGTATATGATTTTAAAATATTTTCCCTGCATAAAATTATCTTTTCATCCTTTTAATACAAACTTTTTAATTCTGATAAGGTTTAATTAATTTTTCTCCTACAGATAAAGTTTGATATCAGGTATAGAATTCCCTGTTCTTTTCCTTGAGTTTTAAACTTTTGTAATTTTAGATTGAGTCTGACATCCATTTTGAGTTAACTCTATAATGAAGTGAGAAACAGACAAGAGACAAATTTTCAACCTGTGAAAAACTGTTCTAACACCATTTGTTGGTAAGATCTTGCCTCCAGTTATTTGCTTTTGGACTTGAAAAACTTATTTTTCGAAAAATTATTCAGAGGAACTCCTGCAGTATATACTAGATCGCCTATTCTGCAACACAAATGTGTGTCTCACTTTTGAAGAGTACCACATAATTTTCACCGCATAGCTATAAAGTAAGTCTTGTATGGGTATGGTGGTATAAGCCTTTAATCCCAGGACTTGAGAGGAGAGGCAGGTGGGTCTCTTGAGAATTCCTGATCATCTGGGAATAAAGAAAGTGGATTTTTTTTCCACTCCATGAACATTGTATGTCTCTTCACTTTTTTAGCTGTACTCCAATTTTATTTATCAACATTTTAAAGTTTTTAGCATCAAAATCCTATGCTTTTATGTAGATCTGTGGCTATATATGTCCTCATTTTTCAGTGATTGTTCACTATTTTAAATTTTGGTGTTCAGATGCTGATAACACACAAAAATAAAATTAACTTTTTAAGTTTATCTTTTATTGTAAAAACTGATGAGTCACTAATTATTGTATGTTTTGTTGTAGATCCATGAACTTCCTATATAATCATGTGTCTGCAGATAAACCACGAAATGCCTACTTTTGCATGTGACCTGGCATCCTTGTGATTACTGATGAGGTAAATCTTTTAACGCTCAGAAACAGACCCCGTACTTCCACCAACTCATCAGCACGACTGTTACCACAGCAGCATCCGAGGTCTATTAACAGAGATCCCCCCACGCTCTGTCCCACCTGCCTGATATACCCACCGTATTTTAAAAGTATCTTTACAACTTTATTTGTTCTGTTGCTACAAAGAATTCATGGAATTGTTACAGAATTGGAACATGGAATATGAAGTAAACTAAATGTTTTACCAAGCCATGATCACACATACATGGCTCAGGAATAAACTCTCTCTTGTCCCCTTTGATATTTGGAGCTGTGCTTGTTTGTGTACTTAACATAGCCTCAATACAGGACCTCAAAATCAATTTTTCACTAAAGAAGTCACCTGCATCAGAGCCAGGTACCAGCATGGGCCCCTTGTGCCCAACCATCCTGGGCTGTAACTTCGGGTGAATGTTGTGATTTCTTTCAGTGGTCCTGGACCTCTCTCCGCTTTTGTGCCTGTCTATTTGTTTATTCCATGCTGACTTTTGCATCCTGTTTGTTAGGTGTCTGTCTTGGTTTGCTTTAAAAGCATTTGGTTTGAAGTATCAATGTTGCCTGTTTTCTTTGAAACCATTTTTGGCGTCTGACCTTTTACTTTGTTAATCTGCTAACTTTCCGTCCTTTTCTCTGGCCCCTCATCCAATATCTTAGTACAAAGGAAGGGATGTATGAAGAAAAACGGGTATTCTAACTCTAGCTGAGTTTATGTTTGATGAGTGTGTCTATTCAACTTGCAAGTATCTTTTGAAAGGTGGCTGGACATGAGGGTCAGGGAGTCTGTGGTTTGAATGAGTCAGTGGTTTGAATGAGGTTGTCCTCCACTGGGGCTCACTTGGTCCCCCAGCTGGTGCCACTGACTGGGGAGGAAGTATGTCACTGAATGTCAGCTTGGAGAATTTAAAGGCCTACCTCACTTCCACTTTCCCCTCTGCTCCAGGCTTGAGGCTGAAAATCAAGTGCTCCACTTCTGCTGCTGCTGCCGCTGCCGTGCCTGACACTAGCTGCCATGTTTTCCCAGTGTGTTTGACTGAAAAGCCCTAATAAGACCTTCCTTCCCTAAGCTGCTTCTGGTCATGGTGTCTTACCATAGTGACGGAAAATAACTAACACAGCATCTAACTCAACGGAACTTGGCTTTATGGTTTGGTTCACTCAACAGGGAACATTTAATATCTCTAAATTGTTGTTGCTGTTGTTTGTATGCTTAACTAATCATAGATAAAAGAATTTTTAAAAAACATAATGAGCACCCTATTTAACTAGAATTTTAAAACATCTAAAGACAACAAAAAATAAATTTGGCAACTTACAAATAAAACTCTAGAAACTATATCTTTAAAAGATGTAAAAAATAAATAATAAATTATTTTTTAAATTTAGAGGTTATGTCAGAACTAAAGATAAATTTTGAAAACTCTATCCTTAATTCTCTATTCTCATCTAGCTTCTGTGCCCTTGCTTCCTCCAGCTTTGCCTCATAAGAGAGCAAAATTGTATATAAAAGGAAAGATTGTTAGTGGTGTTATGTAGCAACTGACCTGGAAACTCCCTCCTTACTAGCTGGCCTCTATAATGCCAGAAGGTGCTATGCAGGCTGCTAGGAAGAAACTGTCATCAACATCCCTCTTCAGCCATGGATGCTAAAGGCCATGGTGCCAAAATACCAGGCAACATGTGCCTGCTAGTGTAATGGTAGCAGAGCTATCATGATATAACAAACAGCTTTCTAACTGGCTTTAATGCCCACTTCACAGGATAAAATATGTCAGGCACTAGCCAGGACAAAAACATGGCTAGGAAATCATAGGTCCTAGCATGAAGGCCACTATTACTGTTTCCTTAAATGGATCTGACATGCCTATTAAATCTACACGTTTGTGCTTATACCAAGAGATTACTGTTTCTGTCAGTAGCAGCTGGTTATGGAATGAAACTGCCTTTTCCAATACATGGTGTACCACAGAGACACATAACCGCTGGCAAAACAAATGAGCAATGCTGTGACACTGCAGTCTAGTGTCTATCCTTAGACAGGTGTCTGTATCAACCAAGAAAGAGTGAAGCTGAGCATGGTGCTATGCACCTGCAATCCCAGCACTCGGAAGGCAGAGACAAGTAGATCTTTGTGAGTTTGAGGCCAGCCTGGTCTATGTGAAAATTTGTGTGTGTGTATATATGTATACACACACACACACACACACACACACACACACACACACACACATATATGTATATATATATATATATATATATATACACACACATACATATATATACATATACACATACATATATATATGTGTGTGTGTGTGTGTGTATATATATATATATATAATGAGGCTCTGTGTCAAAAATAAATAAATAATGAGCAGGAGGGAAGGTGAAGTATTGTACAATTTCCTTCCATAGTGAAGCATCTGTCTTGGAGGACAATTCCCTAAGTTTCAGAAAGTTCTGAATTGAAACATTCCTTCCAGAAAGGAGGGGAAAAGCTCATGAGACTGGGAAGAAAACAACTCACAAGGCTTAAGAAGTTCCTAAAACTGATAATGTAACAAGACCCCTCCACACGATTACGGAAGCAATAAACAACTGCGGAAGAGGAGACTCTGCAACCAAGCCAGCTGTCTGGAAGACACCCCAAACGACTGAGCTGCTTCAATGTCATTCCAGAGCTCCACTGATGCAGCTCTTGTTATAACTCACACTTGGGTGGGCTTTTTGGTGATTCAGTTGGCTTTGAGTTGTCCATTCTTCTGCTGGAACCCCTCACCTGTGCTCCTAACAAGTAACAGCAATAAACTCACTGCTTGACAAATCAAACAACAGAAAAATCACTACTTTGCTCTGCCATTGGTTCCTAATCTGATAGCTCCTCAGTAAATCTCCCATAACACCTGGTCTATTTTAAGACAAAAGCTACAGAAGGGAGCTGTAGAGATGGAGCTGTAGTTAAGACCAATAGCTGCTCTTCCAGGGGACCTGGGTTTTCCCAGCACCACATGACGGCTCATAACCATCTGTAACTCCAGTTCCAGGGGAACTGACATGCTATATGACCTTAGCAGGCACCAGCCACATATAAAGTATACATAAGTACGGGCAGGCAAAACACTCATACACGTAAAATAAAAATTTAGATCAAATAAAATTTAAGCTACATAAATTTAAGCTATGCTATATTTGAAATCTCCACGTGAAAAGGCCACTTTCCCTTGGGAAACCCATATTCATACTCTTAAGTATTTAAATATATTTATAAAAACTTGGCCTCTTAAATACACAATGAAATACGTTGTAGAAAAGCAAAAATATACAAATAATACTAATAAATTGTAAAATCCACTATAGCTTTATCTTTCATATAAGATCTACCCCTTTTGGAAAAACCATTCTCTTCCTATGAGATACACACTTGGAATTCTATATTTTTTTTAAGGTAAAAACTATATAATCCCTGTCTATTAAAAAAAGACATACACTATTATAAGGGACTTTTAAACATGAAGACTAAAAATTCAGAACTGATTGCACAATGAGCCCCTGGGAAACAAAAAACACCTTGATGGTTTTATCAATTCTGAACAGATATAGCAGCCCAGATTCCCTTTAGCCTGAAGGCAAGGGCTCTATTGGGTACCTGTAGCCAATTTCTGTACTGCAAAAGTTAAGAAGAAATAAAGAGAATGAACACCTACGTGATAGCCAAGAAAACAAAAACATAAGGCTGTTGGAAATGACAAAGATATTCCAGGACTGGAACAGAATTCAATAAGGAGATAGAAACGTTGACAAGGACTCAAGCTGAAATGAAAAATATTAAATTTAACAGGAAAATCTACAAGAAAGGAGCATACAGAAAATGAGCATCATGAAAGCAAAATAAAAAAAAAAACACACAAAACAAACCCTTGAATTACAGGCATATGAGGAAGATGAATTCCAAGTGAATGGCATAGACCAGATACCCACCAAAATCTTCCCCAAACTAAGGAAAGACACCTACATATAAGAAACACACAGACACCAAATAGACAAGAAAAACAGAATCCCCACAGCATATCATAATTAAAGCATTAAGTATATGTAACAAAGAAAGTGTATGGAAAGCTGCAAGAGGAAAACATAAGTCACATATAAAGAAAACCCATTAGAATAGCATCTGATTTCTCAATGGAAACTTTGAAATCCAAAAGAGCCTGGAGCAATGCATGCCAAATCCTAAAGGACTATGATGCCAGCCTATACTAATATCTCAGCAAAATTATTCAAAATTAAAAAAGAAAGAAAAAAGAAAAACTTTTCACTATAGCAACAGCCTAAAAGTTTATATCCAACAAACCAAACCTAAAGAAAATACTGGAAGCAGTGTTTTGGGCTGAAGAGAGGAATGAGCATTGCCAAGAGACTGTGGACAGGAATACAAATCCATAATTATTAAAATACAAAGTACTGGGGCTGGAGAGATGGCTCAGTGGTTAAGAACACTGTCTGCTCTTCCAGAGGTCCTAGATTCAATTCCCAGCACCTTCAATGGAAGCTTATAACTGTCTGTAACTCCAGTTCCAGGAGATCTAGTAACTTCACAGAGATACATAGAGGCAAACACCAATGCACACAAAAGAAATATAAGTAAAATTAAAAAAAAAAAACCCACAAAGTACCACTGAGAACAAACAACACCAAACATCAACAGCACAATGACCAAAATTAACACACACAGGCTCACTGAGTGGATCAAAAAGCAAAAATCCATCTATCTGTTGTCTACAAGAAACACATTTTACCTTTAACAATAGGCGCCACCTTAAGAGTAAAGGGATGCGCAAAAGTAGTTCAATCAAATGGGACCAGGGAGCAAAGAGGTATCACTATTTTAAAATCTGACAAAATAGATGCCAATCTAAAACTGATCAGGAGACATAAGGAGGGGCACCTCCTCCTAATCAAGGATGCACCAAACACCGGTGCACCCAGTTTCATAAAAAATTTACTACTGGATTTGCAGACATTAATCCATTAATAGTAAGTGATTTCAATACCCTCACTTTATCTAACAGACAGGTCGTCTGGATGAAAAAATAAACAGAAAAACATCATAATTTAATTGACATCAGACATCCAGTGGACCTAACCTATCTACAGAATATACCATTCAAACACTAAAGAATATCCATTCAACCCGGCAGCACATAGAAGGTATTCTAAAATAGACCACATCCTGGAGCACAGAACAGACCTCTACAAATTCAAAAAGACTGAAATAACTCCTTGTATCCCCATCTCACCACAATGAAATATAACTTAAAACAGGCAAACCAAATCCAAACCCACCCAATCCAAACAGCACAAAATAATGAAAATCAAACCAGAAATCAATGAAACAGGAACAACAATAATACAAAGAATCAATGGATCTAAAAACTGGTTCTTTTGAGAAAATAAAGATTGACAGACCCTCAGTCCATTTAACCAAAAGAAAGAGAGGACCCAAATGATCAGAATCAGAAGCAAACAGGTAAACATTACAACAGACATCAAAGGAATTCAGGCTATTATACAGGAATACTTTTAAAACCTGTATTTCATTAAGCTGGAAAAGAAATGAATAAATTTCTACATTCAGCCAAACCACCAAAATTAAACCAAAAGGTCAACAACCAATACAGACCCAAAACAAGTGAGGAGATTGCAACAGTAATAAACACCCTTCCAGTTTTGTTGGGGGGGGGGGTTGTTTTGTTTTTCAAGACAGGGTTTCCCTGTGTAGCCTTGGCTGTCCTGGACTTGCTTTGTAGACTAGGCTGACCTCAAACTCACAGTGATCCGCCTGCCTCTGCCTCCCAGAGTGCTGGGATTACAAGCTTGTGCCACCGCACCCAGCTCCCTGCGTTTATTTGTACTCTATGAAATACTTTATATTTGTGGTGTTTAAAAGAATTTATTATCAAAAAACAAGAATCAGCTGGGCTTGGTGGTGCACGCCGCCTTTAATCCCAGCACTCAGTAGGCAGAGGTAGGCGGGTCTTTGTGAGTTCCAGGCCAGCCTGATCTATAAAGAAAGTTACATGACAGCCAGCGCTACACAGAAACAAAACAAAACAACAACAAAAATACTATATTTTCGTTTTAGTAATATTTTAGCCAGTTTGAATTTATAACTATCAGCTGATATGAAGAGGCTAGCCCTTACTTTGAGAGAAGACTGGTGTTTAATATCTAAGCTATTATAAGTCTTACTTGTGGATGATAACTTGTTATCTTCTATTGTCTTAATATTAGACCAGATTTCAGTTTGAGAAAGTAAATGGGAAATTATATTTATATTACAGAAGGAATCAAATGTCAATATAGTATTTTAACTTCTAAACTGAATTTTCTTTTTCCATGTACCAAGTATTGTTAATAATAGTGATAGAAACAAAAGGTCAGACTTGTTAGAAATTATAATTTTAGAGGCCTGCTAGGTATAAGCAAATATTATTATTCTTTAATCTTAAAGGAAGGAAAAATGGGAATCTAGTAGGAGTCACTATGACATTGTCCATTTCCTTTTCTAATAGTAAAATATGCACATTGTTTAATAATTTTATGTTGGCTGGATGTTCCACAGGACACCTTAAATAAGCAAGAAACACTGGCTCTTATGACAGATCGCAGGCATGTGCTTTGTCCAGCCGTACATGGGTTCTGGGGTCTAACCTCAGGTCTTCACACAGATGCTTCACCCACGACCACCCAGGATCAGATGGCGTCTTCCGACCTCTGCATCCATATGGTGCACATGTGTATGTGGAGGCAAAGCGCTCATACACATACGCTCATACACACGTTTGTTTTTTCAGTTAAGAAGCCATGGCTGGGGCCAGGTACCATGAGGGGGCAAATGAATTAAAGTCAAGCATGCCTTTGGTAACCCTGAAAGTTACGTGGCGGATGATACAGCAAAGCGCACTTAGCAGTGGGTTCAACAGTGAGCAGGAAACAACTACCAACAGTGACTACAGATGTGAGACTTGTCTTTAACCTCACCTGTAACTGAGGCAACTGATGAGTTTGTTCCTTAGGTAATCTTCACTGCGGACCTAAAGTTAGATACAGAAGTGGTAGAAGATCTAAGGTGAAATGATAAGACTTGTAAAACTATCAGGGGAAATATAACCAAGCACACTTGAATTACAACGTGGATGGGAAGTGAGGACAGTGATGTTACTTTATGCCCTGAAGAGGCATATCCTAAAACTCAATGAAACTCTTTCTGCATAAGGGTTTCAAAAATAAGATCCCAAGGCTTCTTGTAAAAATTACAAGCCTCACCACTGAAACTCAGTGAGAGAAAACAGCAAAGACAACACACAGAACGTTCTTATCCTGGAAAAGAAGTCTGTGAACAAACCTAACGATCTTGGCAGCAAATCAGGCAAGAGAGCCGAGAATCCCAGCCTAGCTGGAAGCCCCTCCACAAAAACCTTCCGGCCAGCCCAGGCCAACAAAGCTACTCAGGAGAGAACAGAGGATGCGGCCTGACTCGAGGACCAGAAGAGGCCGGAAGAGGCCAGAATGGCGAGCACGGGCCCACAGGAGCAACCAGGAAAGGACCCACAGCCTCCCCTCTCCCACCTACCAGAACCCACCCTGAAGCTGCAGTGCCCAACAGTTCCCAGCCGCCCTCCCTGCATACGGGACCATGAGAAGCCCACTAGAGTCACAGGGATCTGAGAACTTCACCTTTCAACTCCGAGTAACTGTGCCAGCTATTCACTCCACTAAGTATTCTTTTTAAATCATGGGTTGTTAGTTGTTGTTTTTATATCTCTATGGTATTTCTGCATGTATGTCTATCTGTGCAGGCCAGGAGAATGAATAAATTATCCTAATATTGTAGTAAGACCAGAGAGTAAAGCACACACGTGTACACACACACACACACACACACACACACACGCACACACACGCACGCGCACACACACACACACACCAGTCAATATAAACCTTTCAATAATACTAATGGTCTCAGTTCCTGATTCAAAAGAGTAGTAATGGATCAAAAAGCAGAAACCATTTATTTGCTGACCCCAGAAAACATACCTCAGTACGAAAGACAGACACTATCTGATTTAGTTTGGTTTCCAATAGTGTCATAAAAATGCTGACCAAAAAACCAACTTGAGAGGAAAGAGCTCCTCGAAACTTTAAGCCCATGATGAATCAGCTCAGGAACTCAAGGCAGGAGCTGAAGCAGAGGCCATGGAGGGGTGCTGCTCCTTGGCTTGCTCCCCATGGCTTGTTTAGCCTGTTTTAATACAACTCAGGGTCACCTGCCCAGGGGTGGCACCACCCACAATGTGCTGGCCCCTCCCACATCAATGAAGAAAATGCTTGGTCTTCATGTGGGTCCCCTAGCAAATGGAGTGGGGCTGTCACTGATGTGGACTCAGTTCCCCGCAGGTAGATAAGCTGCCCCTTGGCTGGGCTGCCTTGCCTGGCCTCAGTGGAAGAGGACGCACTGGATCTTGACTGGATGTGCCTGGGTAAGGTGGTAAGGGGCAGGGCTCCCCTTTTCTGAGGGGGAGGGGAGAGAGAAAGAGGGAAAGAGGGTGGGAGGGTGAGACTGGGAGGAGAGGAGAGAGGTGCATTTGGGATGTAAAGTGAATAGATAATTTTTTTTTTTAAAGAAAGACTATCCCCATCTACAGACTAATCTTATGGAGGCATTTTCTCAATTAAGGTTCCTCTTCCCAGATAACTCTAGTATCTGTCAAGTTGGAAAGGGAGGTAGGGTGGGAGGGAAGGATGGAAGGAAAGAAAGGGAGAGAAGGATGGAGGGAAAGACGGAAGAAAGGGAGAGAGGGAGGGAGGCAGAGGGCTGGAGAGAGAGGGAGGGGGAAGAAAAAAGGGGGAGGAAAGAAGGAGAGAAACTACCTAAACAACCCACTATCTTGGGTAAAAGGACAAAAAAGGGCTGCTCCAAGCTAATGAACCTGGGAATCAAGCAGGTGTCACTGCTCTAATACCTGACAAAACAGACATCACACCAAACCTACTGAGAAGGTCACTTCATACTGACTGAGGAAACAATCCATCAAGAGGATAATTCTGAACAGACATGCCCCAAACACAGGTCCATCCAGTGTCATAAAGCTACTAGATGGAAATCCACCGATCACCTGCACAACAGGAGAGTGTGACTTCAATACTCCTCACCAACTGACAGGTCATTCTGACAGAAAATAAAAATACTTTTTATAATTTATTCTTATTTTACATGCTTTGGTATCTTGTTTGCATGTGTGTCTGTGTGAGGATTCAGATCTTGGAGTTACAGGCCAATTGTGAGCTGCCATGTGGGTGCTGGGAATGAAAATAAAAATACTTGAATTAAATGACACCCTAGAGCAAATGAACTTAATAGACATCTCTAGAACATTCCATCCCGACACTACAGAATGCATGTTCATCTGAGCAGCCTATGGAATCTTCTGTAAAATAGATCATATATAGGACACAAAGCAAGTATCAAAAAATAAAAAAATAATTCTTTGTATCCTTTCTGATTACAATGGAATAAATCTACAAACAATAGCAAGAGAAACCGTACAACACCAACTCAAAGATTAAACACACTACTGAGTGAAGAGAACCAAATGAAGATGAAAACACAACATACTAAAACCTATGGGACACAAATCAGGCATAAGAGAGTTATGGCTGTGAGTAACTAACATTAGAAAGTCAAAGAGATGCCAAATGAATAACCTATAGATATACCTTAGGAACCTGGGAAAAGAACAAGCCAAATCTCAAGTCAGCAAACAGAAAGAAATTATAAGATCACATCAGGAATTAATGAAATGGGAGGAAAAAAAAACAAAAACAATGAAACCAAAAGTTGGCTCTTTGACAATAAACAATATTGACAAAACTTTAGCCAAACCACCAAAAGAAAAAAGTGAACACCCAATTTAATAAAATTAGAGATGAAAGAGGAGCCATTACAACAGAAGACCAATAAAAATTCAGAAAATAATTAGGTCTTCTACTAAATTTGGAAGTCTAAAACAGGTGAATTTCTAGATGCCTATGACCTATCAAAATTAAGCCAAGATGAGATAAACAAACACTGATATTGAAGCAGTAATTTAAAATCTCCAAATAAGAAAGTTATACTCTCTTTTTATGAAGTTAATATTGTCCTAGTACCAAAAACTGATAAACAGAGAGAATTAAGAACAATTTCCCTGAGAAACATAGATAAAATTTTTCTCAACAAAACATTTACCAGCGAAACTCAGTAACACATCAAAAATATAATTAACCATGATCAAGCTGAGTTTATTCCAGAAATTCAAGGACCATTTAATATATGTAAATCAATAAATGTAATAAGCTACATAAATGGACTCCATAACAAAAATCATGGTCATCTCAATAGATACAAAAAGGGCTCTTATAATTGATAAAACAAATTCATCTAAGTGTCAGGATAAAATCAGTAACCTTCCTAATGCCAAAGACAAAAACACTGAGAAAGAAATCAGGGAAAAAAAATCACATTCACAATAACCTCAAAAACTAAAAGCTGTTGGATAAACCTGGCCTGGGAAGTGGAAAAACCTTTATACTGAAAACTTTTAAGACAATGAAGAAAGAACTGAGAAAAACAGTAGATGGAAACATTTCCCATTCACATGGATCAGAAAAAACTAAAACTATCAAAATGGCCACCCAACTAAAAGTAACCTACAGATTCAATGTACTCTCAATCAAAATTGTAGTTCCATTCTTAATAGAAATATATAAAACAATGATAAGACACATATGGAATCACAAGAGACCCAGAATAGACAAAACAAGACAGCTAGCGGTATCACCACCCCTGATTTCAATCACAATGGAATTTTACTGTTCTGTCTGATACCAGGATCCTACCTTCAACACTGTGTGTTTAATTTGGAGTAACTACAGAGATCAGAAGGCTAGAAAGAGCTCCTGAGAACAGGGAGCGGAAGAGGCTTAAAGTGGGAAGGGAACAGTAGCACATAATGTCAAGGTGGTGGGGGCGGTGATGATACTGAAGGTAAAATAATACTGAGGATAAAAAGCTTTTTAAAAGGGTGGGGGAGGGGAGACAGCAGCAGGTGGATCACTGTGAGTTTGAGCCCAGGATAGCCAAGGCTACAGAGAAACCCTCTCTCGAAATACAAAAACAAAAAACAAACAAACAAACAAAAAGATAGGGAGATGGGGAAAGAAAGAAGCAGCTGCTGGGGAAGAGGTAATCCTTTTTTAGGGGGGTAGCCATTTGTAAGCTCTCCATAGTACATGAATATCCCCACATCCATGCACATGCAACCAACCCTGACTAAATTCAGTGGGCTTCTTGTTGTTTTTGTTGTTGTTGTTTTAAATTATCAAAGTAGGGGGAGGACATGTGAGGAAAAGAAGGGAGATAATTCCAGAAGCAGTGGATGGGATGAGTGTGAACACTTGGCTCCCAACCATCTAACTCCAGTCCCAGGGGACCTGGGACTATTGTCTCCTTAGACACTAGTCATGCATGTGGTACACATACATACACGGTGGCAAAACATCACACACATAAAAAAATGATTATTTTTTAAATTAAAAAACTTTTAAAAAGAGAAGGAAAAAGAAAATCTCCATGAGAGCTTAAGTCTAAAGCAGTGACATCACTAATTGCAGAGAAACTCTTGGCTGGGACTATGGAAGCCAAAGGCCGATTAGCTCATTGCTAACACACTGGCAATCGCGCTAGCAACTTGGCCCAACCCCAAGAGAAAGTGATGTGAACATTATACACCATTAAGCTGACTCAGAGAACAAATGACTAACTTTCCGATAATCAAGATTTTGCCATGGCCATTCTTCATTTTGATTCAACCTAAGTTTAATGCATCATGACTAATGATTCCGGTCTATACTAAAGGAAGTTTCTCTACTGTGGGGCATCATTCCCAACTCATGCCAGGAGGAGGAGCATCTTAGTACCTTTCAAATGGGATCACCTGTGAACACTCCTCCTCACCAGTGGGCTATAAAGCAGTGGCTCTGTCCATGGGACCTATGCTATTTAAGGACCAGCCAGTTCATTAACATCACCTGCCATAGCCCTGCACCTCAAGTAGTAAAATCAAATATGGTCCAAGGAGAAAAATCTTTTACTAATAAAGGAGGAAATAAAGAAAGCAAACAGTGAAAGACTACTTAATTTATACCACCGAAGAAATGAGAACGGAAGTCCCTTGCCAGAGCTTCCGAGGGAAAGAGAAAGACTAGCAGTTCCACATCACTGTCAGCGTTTCTGTCACTCTTCCATGCTAAGGATTCTGTATGCAAGGCGTAGGCACCTAGGATCCTCTAACGAGAGGTGATGGAATGTGGAAAATATTTGAAGTTCAGTTTGCCCCCCTTCCATAGCCCTCAGCAGAGCCCTCAACCACATACTCCTCCTGGTGATAAAAATTACCATGATGGACAAGAGAGTCCAAATCCATGTGGAGCTTGTCATAGGCTCTTGTCTTTCCTTACATGGGCCTTCTGATTTCATGTCTACCTTCAAGAAGCTCAGAGACATGATGCCCCACCCTCGACACCGGAAACAGCTCACTGCAGTCTGGCAGGAGGTATATAGCTGTAGCAGGAAAAGCTAGCTCTCCATGAGCACTACTCTCCAACATCCAATGGCTCTTTCAAAGAGCCATTCAAGTTCAGTGTGTTGTGAGAAATAAATCAGAAACTTAACCTTACAGATCAAGGCATATTCTAATGATGGCCTGAAAGCCGAAAGGGAAATGCAATTAATCAGAATTCCTTACTCCCAGATCCCCACAAGGAACAGTGTGGCTGCCCTTAAGGGAAAAGATGAACACACGGGACACCAGCACCCAGCCTTGTCCCCATTTCCCAACAGTCCTCACTGGACAACTCCTTTTACAAGTAATTTACCCAGTACCTTCATTACTTTTCCTGTTGAGATAAAAATACTGGCCAAGGTCACAGCTCAAGGTTATAGTCAACCACTACAGCGAAGTCACAGCACCAAAACTTCAGGCAGCTAGTCAGATAGCATCCATAATCAAGAACAAGCTTCTGTAAAGCAAAGGACACCGTCATCAAAACAAAACGACTGCCTACAGATTGGGAAAAAATCTTCACCAACCCTTTATCTGACAGAGGGCTAATACCCAGTATATATAAAGAACTAAAGAAGCTGAAAAGCAGCAAACCAAGTAATCCAATTAAAAAATGGGGAACAGAGCTAAACAGAGAATTCTCTGTAGAGGAATATCGAATGTCAGAGAAACACTTAAAGAAATGTTCAATGTCATTAGCCATTAGGGAAATGCAAATCAAAATGACCCTGAGATTTCACCTTACACCCATCAGAATGGCCAAGATGAAAAACTCAAGTGACAACACATGCTGGAGAGGCTGTGGAGAAAGGGGAACCCTCCTCCACTGCTGGTGGGAATGTAAACTTGTACAACCACTCTGGAAATCAATCTGGAGCTTTCTCAGACAACTAGGAATAGCGCTTCCTCAAGATCCAGCCATACCACTCCTAAGCATATATCCAAAAGAGGCTCAGGTACACAATAAGGACATTTGTTCAACCATGTTTGTAGCAGCTTTATTTGTAATAGCCAGAAGCTGGAAACAGCCCAGATGCCCCTCAACTGAAGAATGGATGCAGAAATTGATGTACATCTGCACAATGGAATATTATTCAGCAATGAAAACTAAGGAAATCATGAAATTTGCAGGTAAATGGTAGGACCTGGAAAGGATCATCCTGAGTGAGCTGTCCCAGAAGCAGAAAGACACACACGGTATATACTCACTCATATAGACATGTAATATATGATGAACCTACTGAAATCTGTACATCTAAAGAAACTAATCAAGAGAGAGGACCCTGACATGTTCAATCCCCATCCCAAAAGACAAAGAGGAAGAACATCAGAGGAGGAAGAAAACAGGAAACAACCTAGGAACACAGAGGGCCTCTGAAATCCTCTGCCCTGCAGACTATCAAAGCAGATGCTGAGATTATGGCCAACTGTTGGACAGAGTGCATGAAATCTTATGTAAGAAGTGGGAAATAGTAAGATCTGGAGAGGACAGGAACTCTACAAGGAGAGCAACAGAACCAAAAATTTGAACAAAGGGGTCTTCCCTGAGACTCATACTCCAACCAAGTAACATGCATGGAGATAACCTAGAACCCCTGCACAGATGTAGCCCATGGCAGTTCAGTGTCCAAATGGGTTCCATAGTAATGAGAAGAGGGACTGCCTCTGACGTAAACTGATTGGCCTTCTCTTTGATCACCTCCCCCTGAGAGGGGAGCAGCCTTACCAGGCCACAGAAGATGACAATGCAGCCACTCCTAATGAGATCTAATAGACTAAGATCAGAAGGAAGGAGAGGAGGACCTCCCCTATCGGTGGACTTGGGGAGGGGCATGCGTGAAGAAGGGGGATGGAGGGTGGGATCGGGAGGGGAAAAGGGAGGGGCTTATGGAGGGATACAAAGTGAATAAAATGTAATTAATAAAAAATTAAAATTAAAAAAAAAAGAAACAAGAATGTTTGTGCTCAGTCTCCCTTTCCCATTTTACTCAGTCTAGGATTCCTGCCAAGAGAATGGTGCCACCGACAATAGGCTGGTCTTCCCATTTCATTTAACCCAAGCAAGATAACCCCCAGCAGACATACCTAGGGGCCCATCACTCAGATGCTTCTAGCTCGAGTTGACAATTGATATTAACCAGCACACACAAGTGACAAGCTCCTTGGTACCAAGACACGGTCCCTTCGCTTTTGTTTCTCCACTGCACAATGCCTACAAGCACCAGTAGACACAAGGTATGGGCTCTGCTTCCCAAAAACAGTCAGTGAAAGGTGACTCCTATCCTCAGGGGTCTAGCCTGCCAGATTGCTCCAGTCATTGAGGACAGCTGGCCATTCCCTCCTACCCAGAGCCCTGTGCAGAGGGGCTGCGGGGTCCGGCACCAACGCTCCTATCCCTTCCGCATCTTCTCAGGCAGTTTTTCAGTTTAATGAAGTTTGTCCTTGCAACCTTCTTTCCCTCTTAAAGAACTCAACAACAACAACAAAACAAATCTCTTAGGAGCAGAAAGACCATCCACAGTCTGCGATCCTCTCCTCACACCTGGCAAAAACATCGTTGTTGGCTCTTAGAATCATTTGAGTTGAACCTCTGCTACAGAGTGGAATCATTGCAGGAATCATTTGCCTAAAAAAAATAAATCCTGACATCAGTTTCTAAAATAAAATCCCTCAAACAACTGTCACTCAATAATAGTCACTCACCTAAAAACACAAACAACTCAGTCTTCACTTGCTCGCAGAATCAGGTCTGGTGGACAGTTTAGTGACAGTACTCTCCCCTCAGGCTCCATAGTATCCTAGGCCAAACACTAGTAGTGGGTTCTTTGTCAGCTGCTTTCCGGCTTGCTCCCCAAGGCTTGCTCAACCTGCTTTCTGACAGAACCCAGGACCACGGGGCCAAAGATGGCCCCATCCACAATGGGCCGGGCCTCCCCATCAATCACTAATTAAGAAAATGCCTTACAGGCTTGCCTACAGCCTGATCTTATGGAGGAATTTTCTCAATTGAGGTTCCCTCCTTTCAGACTCTAGCACGTGCCAAGCTGAAAAACAAACAAACAAGTAGCCAGCACAGTGAGGGTTGTTGCACACACATGTGACAGTGTACACATGGAGGTCAAAGGACAGTTTCTGAGACTCGGCTTCTAGCACGTATGTCCTGGGGACTGAGCTCACAAGGCTTGCCCAGCAAGTGCCTTCACCCACTAAACTATATTGCCAGGCCTCTAAGGATTTTCTTAGGAACAAACTATCTATTGATACTTAAACTACTAAAAATTAACACAGAGATTTTAAAATTATTTATTCAGTAATTCATTTATAATCAATAGGAAACTCAGTACATAATAATAAAATTAGCAGCAAAGTAAAATTTTTGAGAAGAAATTTTAAAGACAAGATTAACAGAAAACGGTGTCCTTGGCACATCTGTTTCTACATTCGGTCTGATAAGCTATATTGTTTGGGTTGAAAGTATCCAGCCTCACACAGGCTTGTGGTGGATGCACCCTGAGAGTTCAATCAGCATAACGAATCCTGCTTGTTTGACAGAACATCAGAAATGAACAAGTAGTCTTCTTCCAAGTTAGCTGCAACGTGGACTCTGAAACTCTAACAATCAACCTACTAACCTTGCTCTGTGAACAAATATTTTGCCTCTGTGTAGTCTTTTTTTATATAACTTTATTTACTTATTTAATTTTTTTGAGACAAAGTTTTTTTTAAGATTTGTTTATTTATTATTTATACAGTATATAGTATTCTGCCTGCATGTGTGCCTGCAGGCCAGAAAGAGGGCACCAGATGGCTGTGAGCCACCATGTGGTTGCTGGGAATTGAACTCAGGACCTTTGGAAGAACAGCCAGTGCTCTTAACCTCTGAGCCATCTCTCCAGCCCCTGTGTAGTCTTTTAAGGACAAATATTATTTCACTGAATGAAAATATCTCCTAAGTTAACAACATATTTCAGCAAATAACATCGAAATTCACATCTGTTAAAGTCACACCTGAGTTCAAATCAACCATGGGAGGAGATACAAGTTTCCCAAAATTCTAACTTTTGCCTGAAGCCACAAATTTTATCATTTGCAACAAATACAGGCAGTTTTTCCTTTGAAATAGCAAGTTCACTTATTTAATTTCCAGACTGTCTGCCAAAATCACAAGTTAGAGTAACCATAGTTTGCCAGTTGTTTTACTTTTTTTTTTTTCCATAGAAAAACAGCTCTACATGGAAGGAGGACATAGCTTAATTTCCTACTCAAGAAAGGCATAAACATTTTTCCTCAAAAGAGCCTTTGTGCTTCCACCTACAGAAGGACATTATGCAAATTCCAATTCCATAATATGCCAGCAATATTAAATATATATATAACACTAAGAATGTTTGAAAGAGCCATATGGAAGCTGTCTTAGTTAGGGTTTCTATTGCTGTGATAAAACACCATGACCAAAAGCAACTCAAGGATGAAAGGGTTTGTTTCCCATACAATTTCACATTACAGTCCATCATCCAAGAAAGTCAAGGCTGAAACCTGGAGACAGGAGCTGATGAGCAGAGGCCATGGAGGAGTGCTGCTTACTGGCTTGCTACCATGGCTTGCTCAGCCTGATTTACTATACAACTCAGGACCACCTGCAATGGGAGGAGCCCTCTCATGTCAATCACTAATGAAGAAAGTGCCCCACAGGCTTGCTTACGACACTCTTATGGAGGCATTTTCTCAGTTTAGAGTCCCTCTTCCCAAATGACTCTAGCTTGGGTCAAGTTGACATAAAACTAACCAATCACAGAGCATAACATTTTAAAAGATAAATAGATATATATGGAATATATCATGTATATATATATATATATATATGTGTGTGTGTGTGTGTGTGTGTATGCATATATGCATATACTAAATATGTATGTGTACATACACACATTCATACACACACAAACACACTGTAAAGTTGTGGAGCTAACTGGAGTTACCCTATACAGAATCCATGGATTAACAAATAAAAACTCCAGTACCAGATAGATATTCAATACCTCTCCTCAAGGTGTCCTGAAGAGATGTCCTGGAGAACCCTCTCCCTCCCAAAAAAATTCAGGCTGTTCCTTTACTCTACCCACCAGCAGTTGATGGTAAAATCCGATTTCTGAAGACACCACACAGACTGGTCACAGGATATAGAGAAATCAAGCTGGTACTAACCAGAAGCTTCCTCCCTGCTGGCTAGCTTTCACAGTACTGGGAGGTTCTATGTAGGTTTCTAGGAAGAAAAAGTCATCAACAGTCACAAATGCTTACATTTGTGAATCACATGAACTACAATAACGACAGACACTGCAAGATATTATTCCCATGAATGCAATAGTGGCACAAATGTTATGGGTATAACCAACAACTTCCACGTAGGATTTGAGGCCCACTCCAAAGAAGAAAACACGTGCTTGGTGCTGTAAAGCTGGCCAATAACCCATGATTGGGGAGGTCACAGAAGTGAACCTACGGTCATTCTGTTAGATGGACACATTATCAGACTCCTCTCTAAATTTGTTATCTCTTACCCATAGATCAGTGAAACTCTCAGATCTTATCAATGAAAGTCTTGCAACTGGCCAAGGTACAAAGAAGCATCTGTGGAGTGTTCAGCCACAAATGAATATCTATGTCAAACTCACAAACACACACACACACACACACACACACACACACCTCACACACACAATAATCAGGGACATTGATGAAAAGGAGGGCAGAAGGATTATAAGAGCCAGGGGTCTAGAAGGATCAGAGCAAGGACCAAAACAAGGTCACCTAGATATGCCAGGACTGATGCATTTATGATTGAGAACAGCTGTGGTTGCCTGCAAAGCTCAATCCAGGAAATTTTGTAGCATGGAAAGGGAAGTGCTTCACAAGGCCTCATCTCCTAACTAAGGATCCACTGACATTTGATGATTTCTGGGAGAGGGAGAGTCAATTTTCTTTAAGGGTATGGCCCCTGGTGGGTTGACTACACTCCAGTGAACAGCCCCATGATCAGGAGAACACAGACAGCATAAAGCAGATTCAACCAGTTATTTTTCAAAAATTTAAAACATAAAGCTGGGGAAGATGGAAGGTAGGAGTAGATCTGGGGGAGAACTAAAGGGTAAAATGACCAAAAAACATTGCATGAGATTCTCAAATAATTAATAATATTTTAAGTACATTCTTTCATTTATCTATTTTCATTATTACAATAAAATCCCCAAAGTTGGATCGCTTCATAATAAAAGAGGTTTGCTTGGTTCCCAGTTTTGGAAGCTGGAAGTTCAAAATAAGGTGGCCCATTTGGACCAGTTTGGACTATAGTGACAGCCTAACAGAAATGGTACCACGGCGGCAAAAACACATGAGAGAAATCACAGCACCAGATGGAGAGCCAGAGGGCAGCTCATGGGCCAGCCTCAGGTTCTCATAACAACTCACTTTAATAAGAATAGACTCAGGGAATCTCTGACCCCTATGAATCCCTTCCAAGGGCATGTCGAGGACCTAAGGACCTGTCACTAGGCTCCTCCTCTTAGGAGTCCCACCATAGGCTGGAGAGGTGGCTCAGTGGTTAAGAGCACTGTCTGCCCTTCCAAAAGACCCAGGTTCAATTTCCAGCACCCACATGGCAGCTCACAATGTCTGTGACCCCAATTTCAAGGGATCTGACACCTTCATACTAATGCACACAAAATTAAATAAATTTTTTTGAAGAAAAGAAAAGAGTCCCACCACTTCCACACTGTCAAACTAAGGGCCAAGTCTCTAACATAGAACCTCTGGAAGAAAAAAACACATCCAAACCATAGGGGTGTTCTCGTGTTAAGTTTAAATAAATGTTTTATTTCAAGTTTGTCAAAGACACTCTTGAAGAGTACAGTCTTCTGGGGTATGAGCTGGTAAGGAACACCTTGACTGCCAGTAGAGACTTAGTCCTACGGTCTTGGTCTGTGCTGGAGCCCCTACCACCACTTTAAACTCATCAACACAAACACCAACAAGGGGAAGGTCCCGCTGAATAAAGTCTTAACTCTATAAATCCCTGAAAAGTTTCCAAGCACCCAGAGGCTGACAGATCACGAGCTATTTTACCAGGTGGCTCTAGATATAATAGACTTAAGTCCTTGCTCTAGATTTGCAGGCTTCCTCAACATGCATGCCCAACTCACAGCCCAGTCTTCAGCAAGTGTTAGTAAACCAGGGCCGTCCTATGGACATTATTGTCCTCTCTGAGTTGCATTTAGTCCTCTGTTCAGCAGTGACTAGAGCACTCCCTTCCAGCTCAATATTCCAGTCTAGATCTTGTATAATGGGCACTGCACAGTTCCAAAACTTTCCGTGTGAGTTAACCGTGATGAGACCCAATTGTTTATAAGAACATGTACACCTTAGCTAAGATATAGGAGGGAGGGGAAAGGGCCAGTCAAGATGAGCTACAGGCCACTGGGAGAATCAAGGGACAAATCCTGTTTTAACACTCATATATTAAGGAGGCCATTACATCTTCCTCCATGTAAGACTCCATACTGGTGACAAGAGAGCTACATGGTCTATTTTTGAAAACCCCATTAACTTAAAACTTTAAGCTTCCTAAAGAGACTTACAGAAATATGAACTTTATAATGAACAGTTTCTCAGTAGGCAAAGAATCTCCTTCATTATTATCTGTTTGACTAATGAGATATTTCATAAGAAAGTTCAGTGAAACTGGAGTTGGTGGTACACACCTAAATTCCCAGCACTCTGGAACCTGAGGCTGGAGGCTCATGAATTCAAGGCCAACCTGGGCTATATAGAGAGACTTTATTTAAAAAATTTTAAAAGCAGACAATTTAGCAATCACTTAATCAAGAGACTGTGGAAGACAGTAATAAGAAATATAGTTGCACTGAACACGATGAATCATACCTGTAAACCCAGCACTGGGGACGCTTACAATGGGTTCTAAGCCAGCCTCAGAATGAGACCATGTCTCTTAAAAAAAACAAAGGAAAACACAACAAATAGAAAGAAGAGAGGGAAGAAAGAGAAAAAAATGACTACTGTGGTCTAAATGTGCTCTGTGTGCCTATACCATTTAAACATTAAAAACTTAGTCCCCAGGATGACAGGACTGAAAGGTGGTAGAATCTCTCTAGGTCATTAAGGTATGCCCTTACCAGATCTCTCAGTTCCTCTCTCCTTCCTGACCGCTCTGTCACAAACTGCTACCACGCTGTGAAGCCGCATCACAAGTCTAAGGCTAGGAAGCAACCAGATTTGAGGCTGGAATCTCCAAAACCATCATCAGAAAAAGATCCATTTTCATCGTATAACTTAAGTGTCATTGGTATTTTACCAATGCAAAGCTGATGACCATAGCATGATTCAGTAAAATCCACCACAGAGGGGCAGGCTTGTTAGGCTCCCTCCCTCTGCAATACTGCCAGGCCCCAGGACTGGCTCAGGCACCAGACAATAGGAACAGTTGGCCTCAGAGGACGAACTTAGTGAGCTAAATAAATTATTAATCCCCTAAAAGTACTTCAGGATAAAATAATAATGGCTTCTCTACCCAGAAAGCTTTTACTATTGAACATGTTTGTGCATCAGTCATCTCACTTTGCTTCCATAATGGCCCCAGGAGAAGCACAGGCCAGGCAATTCCATCTGCCTTTCTTCAGAGCAGAAACACAGTCAGGGAAGGGGGCCCAGGAACCAGCTCCTTCAGACAAAAAGGGATATCTCCTCCAAAGTGTCTGGCCTCAAAACTGCTTTCTTCATCAAGTTCGTTTATCTTATTTACCTTCTACCTTTATTCCAAGAAAAGTGGAGCACCTTACATTTTTCTTCTTGTAATATCAAAAAAGGCTTGATTTTCCCATGTGAATTCAGTTAAAAATAAAAAAGACAGGCTACCATGCCTTTGTAATATCTGCTCAGAAAACTGCCAAAAATGTACAGCTTCATTTCTAGGCAGTGGAGAAACACAACAAAATAGAAAATGGGTCAAATAATTTCCAAAGAAACAGCTTAACTCAGATATTTTCCTCTTTTAAAACTTTTCTATCATTAAACACACATCTCAACAGACACAAATTAAGACAGAAATGGATTCTTTAAAGAGAAGTGGTAGCTGAAGAAAACCCATTATCAGACAGCTGATGATGAAGAAATGCTTTATATACCAAAGTATTGGTGACAGGGTTGCCCCAGCCACCTGACACAGTCCATGTACAACTCCAACCATCAGCTTGGAGAAAGAAGAAAGGGGAAGACAGCTATCTACAAGACTGTCATCCACACTGTTCCGGTGAGCTGTCACACAGAGTCAAGCTTAGACAAAACAGGCCCAATTTGAGGAAGACAGGAGAGCATTTAGCTACAGTTCTGACACAAGCGTCTCTGCCAAATGGGGAAAGCCACCCTTTCCTAAAAGTAAAAAGCAGGCTGCAATTATTCTCAAAGTACCCAGCTAAAGCGACAGCTCAGAAGGCCACACGGACAAGCTTTCAAGGGGTTCTCTCCCACCCATACCCATGCCTTCTATGGATCATATACTGAGAAAATACTTCCCATTTTGTTTTGGAACTACAAAACACTAAACCCTAAAGCTCAAGAAGCAAGCTAGCCCTCCCGGGCAACCTAGCTTTACTCTGCTTATCTGCTCGGCCACAGGACTAAATTAAAGTGTCTCCATTAAGCCTAAAGAACTGGGGACTTGAGAGATGACTCACTGGTTAAGAGCACTGGCTGCTCACCTACATGGCAGCTCACAACTGCCTGTGATGCCAGTTCCAGGGGACCTGACACCCTCACACAGACATACAAGCAGGTAAAACAAAAATGCACATAAAATAAAAATACAGTTTTAAAAAAGACTGAGGATCCCAAATTATTCCTTCTAGTAATTCTGAAAATGTAATGTCTAGCATACATAAAGAAATCAAACTCCATGAAGGAAAAACAGTAGCTCCTACACACTCAAGCAGAGCCATAAAGACACAGAAGTTAGAATTATCTAATATGTCCTCAACAATAAAAATGCAAATAACCCAATTAGACAATAGGAAAAGATCTGAATAAACATTTCAGAAAATATACTAATGGATAACAAGCACTTGAAAAGTTGCTCAGCATTACCAATCACTAAGGAAATGCAAATCAAAATCTCAAAGAGAAACCACCTTCACTCACAATAACGGCTATTAACAGGAGAAAAAAAAAACAGAAAATAACAAATGTTGGTAAACTTATAGACAATAAGAACTTATGCATTGGCGCATATGCTCAAATGAAGTTTTTTTGTGAAAACAAAGATTCAGATATTCATAGATCTATGTGGAAGGCATTATTCACTATAGTCAAAAGGTAGATATAACTCAAGTGTGTCAAAAGGTAAACAGAAAAAGAAAATGTAATACACACAATTATATGATGGCTAGTTTTATGACAACTTGATATAAGCTGTAGTTTTGGGGGAGAGGAAACTCAACCGAGAAAACGCTCCCACCAGACTGGTAGGCTCAGTAGATCATTTTCTTAATTAGTTATTAATGTGAAAGGAGTCCAGCCCATGGTGGGAGCTGAGCAAGCCAGGAGGCAGCACTACTCCACAGCCTCTGCATCAGTTTCTGCCTCCAGGCTCCCGCCCTGTTTCAGTTCCTGCCCTGATTTCCCTCAGCAATGGAGCCTGACCTAGGCTAAAATAAACCCTTGCCTCTCCAAATTGTTTAAGATCACTGAGCTTTATCACAGCAATAGAAACCCTAACAAAAACACAATAAAATTGTATTATCCAGCCTTTATAAAAATGAAATTTGTGATGGATCAACTATAGGTGAATAAGACAGTCACAAAAGGACAATACTATATTATTCTGCTTCTTTGAGATATATGAAATAGTCAAGTTCACAGAGGTATTAAGAAGCATGGTGACTCTTACGAGCTGAAATAAGAAAGCTATTGTTTAACGGGTCAGAGTCTCAGGTTACATGAAGGAACTTCTGTAGATGCACAACTATATGAGTGTAATTAGTGTCACAGAGCTGAACATTAAAGCGTTTGTTTAAGGAGGAGGAGAGATGGCTCAGCAGCTGAGTTCTCACAACTCTCGTGGAAGATCTAACTAAGTTCAAGTCCCAGTACCCACACTGAGACGCTCGCAATTGCCTGTAACTCCAGCTCCTGGGTATCTATCTGACACCTCTGACTTCCGCAGGCGCCTGCACTCCTTTTCCCACACCCATACACATCACATCCATATCACTAAAAACAAAATCAAAGCCGGAGAGATGGTTCAGTGCCCGGGAGTGGTTCCTGTTCACACAGAGAGCCTGAGTTTGATTCCTAGCAGCCACACTGTAGCTCACAACTACCTTAAGTCTGCTTCCATGGGATCTGATTCCCTCTTCTGACCTCTACAGGCTCCTACACATACATGGTGCACATTCATAACTTCAGGTACACACACATACACATGGACAGACAGACAGAAAGATAGATAACAGTTTTTTAATGATGAAAATTTAAATAAAATAAGTCTCTAACTATATATGCTGTAAACGGTAGGTTTTATATTACACATGCTTGACAACAACAGAAAAAAAATGTACTTGGAGTAGATAGCCCAGCAGCTAAGAGTGGTTGCTGTTCAGTAAGACCAAAGTTCCGGTTCCAGCACCTATGTAATAAGTCTGATGTCCTGTAAACACCTGTGACTCTAGACCTGGAGGTGCTGATAAAATCCTCTGGCCTCCACACATGAACAGGTCACACATCCACATACGCATGTGCACAAACACATAACGACACACATACACACATAATAAGTTAAAAAATATTTTAAAGGAAATAACCATGCGTGTTAATGAAAGCAAAAACCGGTCATTAGAAACTATTAGCAAGTAACATAGTTCTGGTTTTTTTAATCTAAAACTGAAACATTACAAAATCATGGGTGAGTTTTAAAACACTAACAGAAGAACTGAAAATTTGGCCAAAAGAAAATATTCAAACCAAAGCATGTGAAGTCAAAATCATGAAACTACATGACAGGACATCTAATACACATTTAACTAGAGTCCCAGAAGGAAAGGAGAGAGAAAATAAACAAGTAACATCTGATGTTGATCATGGCGGCAAAATTTCTAGATTTATGAGAGATGCTGTGCCTTGCATACAAGAACAGTGCATCTCAAGCAGATGTGTATCGAGCTGAGTAAAGTTACAGAAATGAAAAAGCAGTGAGGAAATCCTTCAAGGCAATGGAAAACTCACAGGCTACAAGCAGAGAAGTCATACTAACTACTGATTGCTGACCAGGAACAAGAAAACTCAGACACTTTGGATAGGTATCTCCAATGTGCTGGAAGAAAACAATGTCAATGTTAAATTCAGTATATGGGGGGAAAACATTAAGAATGAACATGAAAGGGTGATATTAGTGAAAACAGCAAAGAAGCATATCCAAAATTCCTCTTTCAGGAAAGCAGTGAAAACTGGCAAAAACTGTTAGCAACCAAGTTTTCAGGATTCTAAAAAGTTGACTAAATGCTTGTCTGAAACTGAGAGGCATTTGTTAAATAGCTGAGTGTCCACAAATATCTAAGTGTTATAACTTGCCTTTTCCTATTATCTTTACCCCCACAGCACAGCATTTTCAAAAAACCAACAGCCAGAAAAACCACTACAGAGAGAGAGAGAGCAAGCAGCAAAGACTTATTCCCAGAAGACCATTACCTGACACAGCTTGTAGAATGTACTTACAAGCTGGCTTCATTTGGCTCAACTTGGAATTCACCCAGTGTACAAAATACTTTCTTCAAGGGTTTTTATCAAAACTACTGGCCTCCATTGTTTGACTCTGTGACTACCTAAAACACTGGACAGCAGTTTGAGTACATAAAAACCTAAAAATAACCCCCAGCACTTACAAGGAAGTATGGAAATGAGATTTGAACCCCAGTGTATTCCTAGAAAGCTAGGCAGTCATATCCATCAGAGAATTCAAGGTTATGCGAATGCCCAGGAAAGAACTGAGACTTCCCTGGTTGGTCCTAAGTTCTCACACAGAGCTGACCTAGAAATGATGATATACAAGTAGGAAATGAGGGCCAGAGCAAAGTTATGAACTGGCAGGTTATCTATATGCTTTAATAGAGACACAGGACAGAGAATACAGACTTTACAGCAGAAAAGTCACTAAACAACTTGAAACAACTATAAGTAAATAAGTAGCTATAAAAATAACACATTTGGGAAGGAAACACAATCCAATTTTTGGAGTTGCTACATTATATTATTTAAAAAGTAGGGTTTTCATCCAGGCATGATGGCACATGCCTATAATCCCAATGGAGAGGTGGAATCAGGGAACCAGGAATTCAAGATCAAGTTTGAAGCCAGGCTTGAAGTTTGAGCCTAGACTACATGAAATTCTGCTCAAAGAAAAATGAAAAAAAGAAAGGAAGTAAGAAAGGCAAGGCAAGGCAAGGCAAGGCAGGGCAGGGCAAGGCAAGGCAGGCAGGCAGGAAGGAAGGAAGGAAGGAAGGAAGGAAGGAAGGAAGGAAGGAAGGAAGGAAAGAGAAAAATAGAAGGAAGGGAGGAAAAAGAAAAATAGAAAACGAAGAGAAAAGAAAAAAGTTTCAACAAATTTCAACATATTATGATACTTACAAAGAAACAAGAAAACAGCTCAAACATAGTAGGAAAAGCAATCACAAGGACTGCTTCTAAGGAAGACTCAGTATTGGAAATAAGACAAGAAAAACTTAAATAAGTTATATAAAATATATTTAAATAACAAAAGAAAATATATTAAGGACAGAAAGTTATCAGAAATCTACCAAAAAGTTATTGTAACTGATAAATCCCTTGCATGTGTAATAAAAATATAATACTATTAAGATGATAATATACCACATTTGTTTGTTTGTTTGGAGGCAGGGTCTCGTTATACAGCCTTGACTAGACTGGACCTCACTATATAGACCAGGCCAGTTTCAAACACATAGACATCCGGTTAGTTCTGCCTCATGAGTGTTGGGATTAAAAGCCTGAGGGACCATTCATGGCTCTCGGTCTGTTTTGTGTTGTTATTTAAAATAATACCTGAAGTTGAGTAACTTATAAAGAGATTCTTTGACTCATGATTCTGGTGTCTACAAACTCCAACCAGCATAAAGCCAATATCCTGGCTATGGCCCCCTGGCATGGCTATGCCACAACATGGCAGAGAAACACAAAGGAAGCTGCCACATACAGAAAGGGCACATGTGAGAGAAAGAAGCAAGAGAGATTTGGGGGTGTCAGACTCTGTCATAGCACCTTGCCTTTCCAGAACTTCCTCTGAAAGAGAGAAAGTGAACCTAGAATAAAAAGTATTAACCCCACGTAAGTACCTAATTACCTACCACTAGTCCCAACCCATCCCTCACCCCCATCAGCTTACTAGGGGATCAAGCTTACAGCATATAACCAACCAAAACCACATCACTCTCTAAACTCTCTTCAGATTCAGTACAATTTCACAACATTCCACTCCCCGCCCCACCCTAACTCCCCATTTTTCAGAACTTCATAAACTAATCGTAAAGGTCATAGGAAACGTAAAGGGAACAGAAGCCACAGCAATCTTTCACTGTGTGTGTTGTTTTGATTTTGATTTTTTTATCTTTTGGGGATAAAAGTCTCACGTAGCCCAGGCTGGCTTCACACTTGCTATGCAGCTGAGGATGACCTTGAACTCCTGACCCTCCTGCCTCTAATTCCCAAGTACAGGGATTACAGGTGGACACCACTATCTTGCATTACATGGAGAGCACAAACCCAATGCTTCATCTCCAAGATTGCAGACAAGCACTCTATCAACTTCACGTATCCCCAGACACCCGAACAATCTTAAGAACAAAGTCAGGGAACTCCCATGTCTCAGTTTTGAAAGTTACTGCCAAATTCCAATAATCAAGGTTGTCTGAGTCAGGCTTGGTACAGACTTTGGATGCCAGCTGCTTGAGAAGCTGAAGTAGGAAGTTTACAAGTTCAAGACCTGCCTGACTGACAGAGTGAGTTCAAGGCCAGCCTGGTCAACTTAGTGAACAAACCTGTCTCCACAGAAAAAGTAAAGAGAGTGAAGAATGTAGCTCAGTGGTAGAGCACATGCTTATTTATTAGCATGCTCAGGCTCTAGGTTTAATCCCTAGTACCACAAAGTAAATAAACAAATAAAGTCTTTCCGATATAACTAAGTAGGATACTGCGTATGTTTTCTTCTAGCAGTTTGAGCATTTCAGATTTTAAACTGGGGCATTTGATCCACTTGTGAGCTGTCATAAATATAAGATACACGGGTATATAGATCAATGGAATAAAATTAAAAGTCCAGAAATCAACTCAATTTTAGAGTAGACTGATTTTTTTTTTTTTTTTTTTTTTACAAAAGTGCTAAAACTATTCAATAAAGAAATAGTCTTTTCAACAATTGGTACTGGACGCCATATTCAATTAGATAGTAACATGTAGAACACTACCAAGCCAATGTCGGTGTCCTAAGTTGCAAAGAACAAAACAACAAAAGAAACAAAACGGTAAACTGCATTTCACAAAAATTAAAACATTTTATGGCTCAAAAGATATTATCAGGAAACTGTCACTCACGTTTGGAAGAAAAATGTGGGTGGAAAACTGGATATCCACCTGCGAAAAGAATGAAATTAGAACCATATATATCACCCTGCACAAAAATCTGATCCAAGCAGATCAAAGGCATCGATTTGAAACCTGAAATGCTAAAACTTCTACAAGAAAATATAGGTCATAGCCTATCAGACATAGGTAGAGGAGAGGACTTTCCAAGTGTGACTCAATTTGCCCAGAAATTAAGGCCAACAATTGACAAGTGAAACTTCCGAAGCGAAAAAGAAACCCACAAAGTGGGACAAAACTCTTTGCCAGCCATACATCTGACGGAGAGCCAACATCCAGAATATACAAACAACAAAGCACCAAAACAAACAAACAAAATGACCCAATTTAAAAATGGGCGAGGACAAGGTGGAGGAGGGGTAAGGCATCATCAGATTATATTGTATAAACATTTTTTTCAATTAAAAAAAAAGTGGCCAGGGATATGAACAGAGTGTTCTCAACAGAAGAAATAGAAATGTTTAAGAAAATGTTCTTCTTCCTAGCAATTAGAGAGATGAAAATTAAAACAACTTTGAGATTGTTTTCATTCTCACCCTAGTCATACCAGCTAAGTTCAACAAAACAACTGACAAATGCTGGCAAGGATGTGGGGAAAAGAGAACCCTCATTCGCTGTTGGTCAGACTACAAACTGGTGTAGCCACTGTGGAAATCAGTATGGAGAAAGAATCCTCAAAAAATAAGTCTCCATATGACCCAGCTCTATCATTCCTTGACATATACGCCCAAAGGACTCTGCATCCCTTTCTACAGCTACTTATTCAGCAACATTAATTGCTGCCCTAGTCACAATCCTAACAAAAGCATGCTGCAGCTCACAGTGGAATACTAGCAGCTGGAAAGGAAAGTAAGATCATGAAATTTGCAGGAAAATTGGTGGAACTTGAAAAGATTACACTGAGTGAGGTCATCAGACCCAGAAAGACAAACACTGTTCTCTCCTCTGCAGTTCCTAGCTCCATGTCTTCAGATAAAAATGTAGTTCCCCACCCCTCACCAAAGAAGCTTCTCTTTACAGCACATGGAGATCATTACAGAAAACCGCAACTGGACACAAGGCAGAGACTGAGGAGCCGAGCCCCAAGAGCTACATCTGCAATGCAACTCCTGTACCCAAGTTCAGAGAATATCCCAGACTAGGGAGTGAAAAGACTGTAGGAGCTAGAGGACCAGGAAGTCTTCTGTGAACACTGAGTCTCCTAGAAATGGCTGCTTAAACAAGACCTAAACAATGCCAGCATCAACAGATAGGCTAACTCAGAAGGAGGGAAATCACAGGGAGTCCCACCCCTGGACAAAGAACTATAGGCAACTAATGACTGCTGAGAGGGAGAATTAGTTTCTCCTGGAGAGCCAGTTATCCAATACCATGTGGTTAGTGAAATCGTATACACACAGACAATAAAATGGGCTCAGCGGGTTTATTTATGTTTGTATACATGTATACATACAAACACAACACACATAGGCAACAAAAAAATCAAAGAAAAAGCAGCTAGAGCAAAACAAGGAGAAACGCAGGAAGGGATGGAGGAAAGAAAGTGAAGGGGAAAATGACGTAAATATAATCAAGTTTTAAATATATTAAGTTGTAAGATGAAAAATATCTGTAGCACATCCATCAGATAAGGGACTAGCAGAGAGAACCCCTGTTATGCAACAATAAGAGGACAAAGACTCCGATTTTAAAATGAGTAAAGCATCAGGCAGACAGTTCTCCAAAGACAACGTACAAATGGTTAACAACGTACATAGCTATGAAGAAAATCCTAACTAATGCCATAAGTGAGCTACCACCTCCTACCCACTCAGATAGCTATGATTTTAAAAAAGACTGGAAAATAAAAAATGCTGACATGGACGTGGCAAACTTGTAACCTCACACACTCCTGGTGGGAATGTAAAACGGTACAGCATTTTTTTTTTTTGAAAGACACTTTAGCAGCTAATCAAAAAGCTAAGCAAAGAGCTGACCCAGCACCTCTACTTCTAGGTATAAACCTAAGAAGACTATAAGTAAATAAGCAAACAAACAAATCAATCAATCCAAATGTCCACCTATGCCACCTTAACTATACAATACATTATTATTCAACCATAAAAAAAGAAATGAAATACTATGATACACTGATACACTACTACACGGAAGAAGCTTAAAATTACTATACTAATTAAAAGAAAGCAGGCACAGAAGGCCATGTGTTATACAATTCCATTCAGATAAAATGTCTACAATAGTTACATCCTTAGAGACATAAAATAAATTACAAGATGCCAATGGCAGGAGGGGGGAAAAAAAACCAAGGAGTTACTATTAACCTATTAACATACTATTCTGTTCTTTCTTCCTTCCTTCTTTTTTTTCTTTCTTTCATTGTTGTTGCTCTTATTGTCTGAGATAGGGTTTCTCTATGTAGCCCTGGCTGTCCTGTAGACCATGCTGGCCTCAAACTTAGAGATCTGCCTGTGTCTCCTGAGTGCTAGGATATTAAAGGTGTGTGCCCCCACCATGTCCAGTTTTCTTAAAGATGACAAAAAGGGCCCAAGAATTAGGAGTGATGATAGTTGGATACACTGTAAATATGCCAAAACCACAGAACTGTAAACTTTGAGAGAATAAATTCTGCCTGTTATGTCTAAAATATTTTGATTAATTGGAAAAAGTAAAATAAAAATACTTTTAGGGAAAAAATTATGAAGTATCTAACATCCAGCTGAAGAATGTACATAGAAGACCCTTTCAGCACAGGTGGAAAAATCCCAGAAAGAAAATCAGAAATGAAAAAAAAAAGAGAGAGCGAGAGAGAGAAATGAAAATAAACCAAAGGTTTAAAAAAGAGATAAAGTTGTAATTACAATATCTGGGTAGTCTATAACATACTATCTAATTATGACAACTACTAAAGGAAGAAAAATTGACCATAGCTTCTAATATAGGGGAGAGGGTGGCGAAACAAAGTGGCTGTTTTCAAAATCACAATATCAATTCTAAATGAGAGAAAAATCAACACAGAAAATGTAAGACAGGAAGAAATACATAAGACTGTGAATTTAAATTCAAATATATCAGTAACTACATTTAATGTAAATACACTAAATACTTGAAGAAAAAGACCAAAATTGTCAAATTAGGTGGAAAAAAAATCTAACAAATGCCTTCCTTCCAAGAGAGATAGTTAAAGCATCAGGGCATTAACAAAGATACTTTGTAGACATGAGACTAAACCAGTCAGGTCTGGCTATGTGAGCATAATGCACACCCCCCATAAAGGCAAAGCCTCGGGACTAGAGATGGGGAGGACACTAGACACTCTCCATTCATCAAGAAGATGAAACAGGCCCTGCGCTGACAATCTCAGCACTTGGGAGAAAGAGCAGAAGGGCCAGGATGAGTTCAAGGCCGACCTGGACTTCAGGAGACTCAAACTCAAAAACGAAAGGACAGAACAATCTGAAATTTGCATGTTGCTAATAATATGTCCTCGAATATACATATACGTAACTACTGACCAAACTACATGGAGAACTAAGGCAATCCATAATGATAATGAAATCATCTTGGTAACAGATACAGCAACCAGACTTAAACTAGTAAGAAAACAGCTCTGATTAATATGTTTACAACTTAGCTAAAGCAAATGTATGGCTTTTTGAAGTTAATTTTTTCAAATACACAGGAATGTCTTTACAGTGCATATCAGCAAATTTCAAAGGATTAAACTCATAGAAAGTAAAATCTTCGAACAATATAAAAAGCTGTTTTGATTAATTGGAAATATAAGACATTTTCAATTAATAAATAAGAAATAAAATAAAATAAAATGAGATAATAAATAATTTGATAATAATAATAAATATAAATAATAATAAGATAATAAAATAATATTGAAATGTCTCAATAGTTTTTTAAATTTCCTGTAAGTCAAAGAAAAAAACCATAACAGAAATTACGAAAATACTGAATACTGAAAAGAAATCAAACTCTGTAAGATACAGCGCAAGTATTATCTACTAGAAAATATATCTATTAGAAAATATATCTATTAGAAAATATATCTATTAGAAAATTATCTTTTAGAAAATATACTAGAAAAAAAGAAAACACTACAAATTAATGTTTGTTTCAGATTAAAAAGGGAAAATCTAAAGGAAAATAAAAGGAATCTAATTTCACTCACAGTTTAGATGCACAAATCTCAAAAATAAAATTCCAGTCTTTAGAGTCTAACTATACATCCCAAGAACAAGCTAGCATTAACAGTCACAGTTCTACAGTGGCAGGATTATTCGTATTTTTAAAATTCTGCTTCTACTGGTATTCATTATTTTAAGCATTTTCCAAATAAACATACTTTAAGATAACGAAAATGTTTTTAGTAGTTAATATTCTGCTGATCTCTCTTCATTAGGTCAACTAGTTAATAAATGGCAAAAAAAAAAAAAAAGTTAGCTCAGAACAGCCATTTTGTCTGAGTAATACAAACCCATAACACCTTATATGTCTTAGCATCTCTATTCAAATGCCTGAAAACAATTGACAGATAGGAATATAAGAAGACTTAAAGAAGTGATGAAAACTGGTAAGCATTTTCCCAAATATTAAGGGAGTGCCTCATATACACACATTTATAAATAGAATCTATATTGCACTTTAATGAATAATTTAAAAGCACTTTGCTAACAGGGTTAAGAAAACAGGAACCTTAATGCCCAAAAATCAATACTTCTGTCCTATCCCCAACCTGGTAAGTTACAGAAACGGACATTTAGAAATGTGTGAGCTAAACAGTAAGGTATCAAAAGGTTTAAAAACATTTGCAAGCTTTGACCTAATAGTTCTGCCTTCCAAAACTTATCCTGCAGAAGTATTCACCAGTACATATAATTTTGTATAGAATATTTACCAAAGCTTAAATACTACATAAAGCAGAATAAATTTTCAGTTATAAGAAAGTTCAACAAACTGGACTATCTACTGGCACAGCATGCTGCCATCTATGACCGTATTTCAGAAGATTATCCGTGATACGGTGGAAGTTGTCATGAGTTACAAGAAGTAAATAACTTTATTTGTTTGTTTCTTTCTTTCTTTGGTATGCGAGCATAAACACACAGTTTCATGAATGCTAAGCATATACTCTACCACTGAGCTATAATCCATGACCTAAAGAAAAAAATTATTCATGGACTATGTTATGGAATGAATCATGACTTTAAGATATGCCCAGCACATCATACACTATACACCACAAAGTACACACACAGAGAAAGAGAGAGAGTAGGCTAAAGGTGTTGGATATTTTTCAATGATCTCTACTGCTTGCTTCAGTATTTCTATACAAAGCATTCTATACAAAGCATTACTTTATAAGTAGAAAGATGTTTTTTAAATTAAATATAAACTACCTCAGATGGATTGACTCTTCAGCAATCCAAACATATTTCTCTTGAGGTCATGAGACATCTGCACATTAGTTTTCTATGGCTGTATAGGCTATGACGACAAATGTATACGCTCAAACGATATGCTCTTATCTCATCATCTTTCCGAGGCACGAAGCTCAGCAGGCTTAGCTGACCCTCTTGCTTAGGGTCTCCCAAGGCCACAGTCAGGATGCTGATCCGGCTGTGCTCTCTCACCTGCCGATGTAACTAGTGTGGGGGAGGGGACAGTGTAAGCAATCAACAGGATTTGTTTCCCTGAACTGAAGACTAAGTACTTCCTGCTTCTGACTGTCCTGAGTCCACCCTCAGCTCCAAGGAGCTCTACTACATCTCTGGCATTCTCCCTACTTCAAGTGAAAAAGAGAATCTATATATCAAATCCCCAACAAGATGGGATTTTGCATAATACAACATGGAAGTGGCATCCTGTCACGTTGGCTATATTCTGTGGTTGAAAACAAAGTCACAGGTTCCACCTACATTCACCCAGAGAGAACTTTTTTTTATTTCTTTTGGAGATGAGTATCATGACGGGGGCCGCCTTAACTATATCTATATCTAGCTTCTTGCAAAGAGCCCAGACAATGTGTGTGCTCAGATCTGAAACCCTCTGATCAACCGACCACAAAGAAAACAACCCTGTTCTGTGCACAGCAAAGGCAAGACAATACTCTAAGAAAGAGAGAACTGAGCTCACTAAGGGTCTCAGTGGCCACCAAGAACTGCAACAGGAGTACAGAAGGCTAAGATTTGGAACTATGGAAAGAGAAATAGGGAAATGCAGTATGCCCGGGCAAGTTTTAGAAAGGGTAAGGGTGCTGTTCCCTAAGGGTCCAAATGCAAAGGGTTAGTCCCTAAGGCAGTGGCACTAGGTGCCGTGGTACTGGGGAGGTGCTGGGGGAGAGGGCTGCCCGCACAGCGCATTGAGACCGGGGCCTCTGCGTCTCTGCTGGAAGACATAGGCACTGGCTTGATATGGTCAGTGCTATCACCATCATTCACTTACTACAGGCCCAAACCCCAGGGACCACCTACTCATGGGCTTAAGCCTCCAAAACCATGAACCAAAATAAATCTCCCCTTACTGCATAAGGAGCTTATTATGCTGGGCATAGAGATGCAAAGCTGCCTAATCCACAGGAATTTCTCCATAACAAACACAAATCACAGATGAGGTCTAGCCTCACATTCCACTTTGGTCTCTTACAACAAACAAGCCTGAAACATCCATTAGTCTTTTCCGAATGGTGAATACCACTAGTATTTGCCAAGGTTCAGGCTTCCTACACTTGTAAGACATGCGAGACTCCACTCGCTGGCACCATTTGATGTGAGCAGATACACGGCGGCCCTTCTAGTTGACTGTCCATCTAAAAGGAGCAGGCCCAGAGCGTCTAAGCAATTTTGACAGGGCTGTGCCCGCTGCACGCTTGGCACAGGTGTGCAGCTACATACCCACCCAGCATCTGGGAGGCTCAGAGATTTTGCGTTTTTAAGCCCAGCCTAAACTATACAGCAAGACGTCAAAAAAGGTAATTCTGTCAACTTCCAAAGGACAAAGTATTTTCCCTTCCAAAAACTGTTCCAGAGAAAGTGAAGCAACACCATGACACCAAATCTGAAAATGGGCAATGCAGAAGTTCACCAATGGCCAATGTGTGTTTATGAGTATATATGACAATGGTTTAATGTAGTAATCATGACCTAGCAACATATAACCCAGAAAATTAGTGATAACTTAAAATTTAAAGATTTAAAGTATTTTATTTCAGTGGATGTGTAAAGAAGAAAACATAAAATTATCTGAAAAGTATACTTAAGACATTTAATAAAAATCAAAATATATTTTTGGTTTTTCTTACACAGGTTCTATGTAGCCCAGGCTAGCCTTGAGTTCAAAATCTTCCTGTCTCAGCATCCTGAGTGCTAGAATTACAGGCATCTATCAACACGCTCAGCTGACTTTAACAAAAAAAAAAAAACTTTCATCGAACTATTAATAGGTGAGGCAATCCATAACCCAAAAAAAGGAATCTACTAGAATATAAAAGCAAAGTTCACTATTAAACTTCTAATGTGATTATTCCTAGCTTGAGAAGCACTACAAGGATATTCTCATCCCATTTCCAGGAGCTTTGCCTCGTATGCCATAGGAAGTAAATAAAATATTTAAGGACTATAAAAAAAGAAATTAAACTATAATTATATATAAAAATAACATATGCACACACACAAAGACAGGCATGGTGGTGCATGGAGGTACATCTCTGAGTTCAAAGCCAGCATGGTCTATAGAGAAAGTTCCAGAATAGCCAGGCTACAAAGAAAAACCCTGTCTTTAGGGGAGGAGGAGGAGGAGGAGGGAAACAGAAAATGTATTCACACCATGTGTGAAATTCAGTGTTTCAAAAGCAGCATTGCAAATCACTGGGAAAAGGTGGTAATAAATAAGAATGGTACAATTTGTTAGACATACAAAAAATGAATTCCAAGTAAAATATAAAAGCTAAATATTTGAACTTTTTAAAAAGAAGACTGTCTTATGACCTTGAAGTACATAGATTCCTCAAATAAGACCCAATAACCACAAATCATAAAAAGATTGCTGAGTTTTACTACATTAGAATCAAACATCTATTCATCAAAGCAACATTTTTTAAAGAATAAGGAATGAGACAAAAGTAGAATCAAAATATGTACAAAGAACTCTGAAAAAGGTACAAGGACATAAACCAGGCAATAAACAGATGAACGACATAACATTACAATTTATAGGGAAAAAAAAAAAAAAAACAAACCCAAGTGGTTTTAAAAAAAAATAATAAAATAAAGGTGGGGAAGTAAGGTGGTAAAAAATCCTCAGACTCACTAGTCATCAAGGAAATGCAAATTAAAACAGTGAGATATTTCATACCTACCTGATTGGCGACACAACATCTAAAGATTAAAGAATTCCTGAGGCTGGGAATCAAGCTTTCGGAAGGTAACTGACAACAAGGAGGCTGTGGCCCTCAAGCTCTGTAGTGGGCACCTGGACTGTGCTCTCCCAGGTGCCCAGCACAGAGCAATGGTGAGCCAGTGGAGCACGGCGATCAGCAGAAGCAGAGGCTGAGCGAGCTGCTATGAGGAGGCAGGAGGTGAGATTCAGCTCAGGTAACATTGCATTAGATACCCATCTTCTTTGGGAATAAAAGTGGGAATCAAAGTCATGTTTACTTGGGGCAAACTTGATTCCCAAATCAAGGACTGAGCTCCCTCTGGAGACCCTCTTCTTGCCTTTTTCAGAGGCTGCTACATTCCTTGGCATGTGTCTTCAAAGTTATGAAGACTTTGAAGTGATGGCATCTAAAACCCTCACCTCTCATCACTCTAACACATCACATCCTGTGTTTCCCTCTCCCGCCTTTAAGGATGCTTGTGACTACTGTGAGCCTACCCAGATGACCCAGAACCACCTCCCTATTTTAAACCAACTGATGAGCAACCTTTTCCTATCTGCTCACTAATTCCCCTGCCAAGCAACACAACACATGGCAGGCTCTGGGCACGAGGGCATAGGGTCAGAAGCCATCATTAGTTACCACAAAGCTCCTCTCCAGCTCACCCCCCACTTCCCAACAGTTAGTACCCCTACACATGCCCTCCTCCTTCCATACCAACGCTCATTTTACACTAACCGCCTCTTCTTTTTCTAACCAACTTATTCCATCTGTGCCCAACATTTACAACTCACCAATGAGGGCTTAGCCCAAAGGCTGCTTCCTCTCTGAAGTTTCCTGACTTTCCCAGCTTCTCAGCACACTCAGCGAGCAGGCTGTGCACCCCAACGGCGTCACTTGCAGCCATCCACCGTTCATATGCTCTTCCTCAGATCAAACAGTGGGCTCTTCTCTGACAAGAACTGTTTCACTACCCCAGTGGGCTCCCAGGTCACAACACGAGATTTAGCAAGAAATGAGTACTTGTTTTAAGTATCTCAGCGTATATCTGAAACCTGGATGAAAAAAAAAAGGCTGAGGATTCCCTGAAGATTCCTCCACAAAAGAAATGCCATAAGAAACTTAGACCCAGGCAACTAGTTCAGGTAATTATCCAAAAAACAAAGCCATCCACTCAGCTTGATGTACAACTTACTGATGTGTGAAAGGAATTATACAAGTGACTCTTTTTTTTTTTTTAATTGCTAGCCTATGGAACAATTCTAAAGTAACCAATAAAATTGTCCACAAGAGAAATAAAGACTCAATCTGAAATGATTCACACTCCTCAAAGCTACACACACAAAAGTAGATGCTTCTCAACACGAAATGAATGCCTGCCAATCACCAAAACTCGCATTCTCAGCCTCTCTCCAGGGAAGGCTGTGAGGTGTGAGGGTGTTACAAGTGGCAGTGTTTGGGGACAAGCTGCCCTGCAAACAGACACCTGTACGTATTGCAATCAAGGGTTCTTTTTGTTTGAAGGCAGTTATTAAGAAAATAGACACTTGTTTAATTTCAATGCTCATTACTTGATGTCCATAGCAGAAAAACTCCCTACCTGGAGAGAAAAAGAAAAAGACCTCTCTTTTTAAAAGGAGAGATAAGATCTGTTTTAAAGGCATCTCTCATTCAAGTTCAACAAAGCAATCCTGTCCAATTTTTCTTTAATAATGTGAAATCTGAGAGTATCTTCAATATAATTCCAAAACCCATTCTCCCAGGAGAGAAAGTTTGAAGGACAAAGGGAGTGGTGAGGGAGAAACGGGTAGGGAGAAACTGCTTCAGGACCATGGACAGTGGACCCACGACTGGCCAGTGAGTCTCGCTATAGAGGCTAGGAGCTGCCCCTAAATCTACTGCATTTCAGCAAAAGCTTGGGGGGTGATGTAATTTCAGTGTATGAAATGGCACTTTTATTATATTCCAGAGCACCAGTCTCCTTCACCAAGGGGATACACAACACGTCTACCAATTTGCTTCAGTCATCTCCTTTACAACAAAGCTCTGAGGTTTCTGGGCAAATAGAAATGGCTTTGCCCCTGACACATCCAGAACTCGCTGAAACCCGACACAGAACCCAACCCCCATTGCCTGAACCGTTTCAAGGACCTGACAGAACTTTTACACTGGACATCTGCAGCATGTCCTCTGGTATTCACCAAGGTGCAAAGAACAGCCTCTTTAAAACAGGTAACAAGGCCTGACATGGTGGGACATGACTATAGTCTCATTTGGAAGGCTGAGATAGGAAGATTTGAGATAGGAAGACCTGTGCCCAGTGCCCACATGAGGCCAAGAACAGCTCAACCTAAAATCATCAACTTAAAAATGTTATAAGGTTTTAAAAGCTTATTTGTAACTCAATTTTGAGGTTATTGGGCGTGAGAACTTTATAAATGATAATGTTGTCTCACAGTGACATGCTTGGGAACTTGGGTTACAGAACAAGATCTTGACTCAAAAATGACAAGCTAGAACCATGCCTCATGTGTTACATGTTGCATGCCTTTTTTTTCTTATAAAAAGCTGAAAGACGCATAAATCTGTGTGAATTTTCTTCTACCTACAAATGAGCATTACTGGGGCAACACTCGCTCTGAATTTCAGATACAGTGTCTGATATATTCACTTATAAAGATCCTATTTTTAACAAACTTACTTTATTATTTTATGTGTGTGCGTGTGTGTGTGTGTGTGTGTGCGTGCACACACACGGACGTTCATGCAACATGTGCACACATGCATGTCACAGCGTTCCTGCAGTGGTCAGAGGACCACTTTCAGGAATCGGATCATTCCTCCCACCCTGGGTTCCAGGGACTAAACTCAGATCATAAGGCCTTCCAGGCAAGTGCTATTACAGGATAAGCCATCTCACCAGCCTGGGAACTTTTTTCAAAGCTTTGTAATATGAAGCTGTAACTAAATGCATGACGTTATATAAATTCCAAAACATGTGCACTGAGTATGCACTGTGTTAATAATGGCACCTACACAGAAGTTCAAGTGGCAGTGGTGAAAAACGGAAGACCTCAGCCGAACTTAACAGTTAGAAGACCTCAAGCCACCAAGCAGAGCTCCTCCAGCCATCTCCAGAGAGCACTGATCTAACGCACACTCGTCTCTGGAACAAAACGGGCATATCAGATGTTAGATAATAAACCGTTCTTGTCGTGGGAACTAGGGGTCAGTTGGAAGCAGAGACACACCCTGCAGTTCCTCTGGAACTGAAATCACAATTAAGTCCGAAGAAGAGAAATGGGGCACAAGTTTGCCTCAGAAAGCGAGCTAAGTTTCAGTAGGACTGTGTCAGAGAAATGGGTTGAGAGGGAGAATTTGAATGCTAGCTATTCAGTCTGACCTCAAAGGGTCTTTCTCCAAGGCCCTGGCACCCAGGATTCCTTTTGGTGCACCACCCACTAAAAGCTCTCCTCAAACTACAGTACCATTAGTTCACAGACAAAGATAATGAATGAGATTTGAACGTCCACAGAGCTGTAAAGAAAAGTAAAATAACCCTGGGCCCCATCTTCCACTAACTTAAAATTTTCCTTTACAAACCATGCAGTGCAGAGGAAGAAGGGAAACTAGACAACTAAACACTCTCATTAAACAAAACACTTTGGGGGGACAATAGGAAACAGTTCTGAGCACACCTCTTTCCCAAAACAGAAAATATACTGATCAAAAAGAAGAACCAGCGCCTGTCTGGTCTACCTGGTCTCACTCTAATGGATGGCGAAGAAAACCAGAGGAGAGCAAGGAGAATAGAAGGAACGGGAGACTGCAGTGGAGGGGAGAGGAGACGTGGCCGCACCCTGCCCTCGCCCCACATCCATCCCGACTTTCCTTTTTTTCCCAGCTCGCCTCAATCACGAGACATCCGTCCAAGCCTTGCATGTCCCAGTGAGATCACAGCTATTTTACGATGACCCGAAAGCCTGCAGAGTTATGTGTCCACTGACAACTTCTGAATTTGGCGAGCGAGTGGAGAGGCCTGGGCTCTCCTGAGTGGCTCCCCAACGTGGGCAAGGGCCAGTTACCATCAGACTTTCACAATGACCCTAGGCCATGCCTGAATCCAGGCACCTCACCCAAGACCATGCAGGGCCACAGACTGAGCCCCTCGCTGGAAACTTCTGTCTAGGACCCTGCTCTGGTCCAGGATCCACGCCCAAGGGCCACCAGGAACCAGTCTACTCAGGAGCCCGACCATCATCAATCCCGCACTCCCCCTCTCGAATAAGTGATTCCCGCCTCAGCCTGGGATCCCAGGTTCAGCCTGGGAACCCTCCCCCAACCCCCTAGCTCAGCCTGGCATGCTCGCCTCAAGCCTGGGATCCCCAACCTCAGTCCTGCGACCATCGCCTTGGCCTGGGACCCCCCACCTCAAGCCTGGAACCCCGCACTAAGCCCTGCAACCTCAGCCCCCAGCCCTGAGATCTGTGCACTCAGTCTTGGGATCCCCGCCCTCAGCCTAGGACCTCGGTCTCAGCCTAGAACATGGGTCTCAGCCCGGCACCCCCATCTTCTGTCCCGGGACCTCCGCCCTCAGCCCGAGACCCTCATCTCAGCCTGGGACCCTCGCTTCAGCCTGGAGTCCCGGCCCTAGCCCTGAAATCGCCAATCTCAACCCACCTTCCCGGACCCCCAACATCCAGGCTCGGATGAAGTTTTCTGACCGCGAACCGTCGGATCCTCCGGCCTTTCGCGGGGTCTCCGCTGGCCTGGGACGCGGCGTGCGGGCTGCCCCCGCGCTGGAGCCCCCCCCCCCTTCCCTTAAACCCGCCGCCACTCACTCACCTGCCCCGCCGCGGACAGCGAGGCCGCGGGCCAGGTAGAGCCTACGCTGCCGATCGGGTGGGGCAGAGGAGGCGGACACGGCGCGACGCGAAGCCCGAGGCGACCGAGCGGCGGCCGCGGCGTCTCCTAGCTCTGGCGACGGTAAGCAGCGCCTCGAGCTCCGGCCCGAGCACTGCGCGCGGCGAGGACCCGCCCCCTCCGCGCAGCCAACCACTCCCGCGCAGCCCGCCGCCTCTGGCCCCGCCTCGGCCCAAGGGCAGGGCCTGAGAAAGCGGGCGCCGGGATCCTATCGAACTGCGGGACGGTGACCAGCACGGCCAATCCGAACTCGGAAGCTCCTCCGGCTGGAAGCCGTTTAGCGTCGAAGGGCGGTTAGGGTTGGGCGGGGCCCTACTCTAGGGCTGGGAGGAGGCGGGGCCTCTGGGAAGACTAGTCAACTGGCGGGGGCGGGGACAGGACGTGGGCGGGGCCTGGGGCGGGGCCACGAGAAGGCTAGAGGGAAGGGAGTGAATGCGTGGCTGTGAGATGGCTGCGCGGCCTGCATCTCCAGCGCGATCGCCTGCAGGTGTCTGACACTCGCGGCTTTCGGGAAACTGTAGACACCCAGTCTCGAGCGCTGGTATTCTGGGCCGGTCAGTTGGATCCACGGCCCTTCGCGACTGTGCGGGCCTGATCCGTTGACCAGCAAGCTTTTGGCAGAGTGACCCCTCTGCGCGGGTAGCCTTTGCTAGCCAACACAATCCAGACTGCAGAACTTGCATCCAGGTTCTCTCGTGTGCTGGGCCTGCACACCTGCCCACAAATGACTCAAGGCTGAGGACGGACGGAAGAACTGGCTGTGGTGGCTGTTAGAAAACATACCAGGATGTGTGTGTGTGTGTGTGTGTGTGTGTGTGTGTGTGTGTGTGTGTACATTTCCCCTGAGATGTCTTGCTCTGTTTTGTTTCAATTAACTATCGTCTTCATCAGACTAAACTCTTTTATCTGGTTGTGCTCTATTAGTTTAGGCTTATTTCTTTCTGCACAACAGGAAAGTAAAAGAAACCAGGCCATATTGTCATCCCAGCACTGGCACAAGCTGGGAGTGCTGGGACTCTGCCTAAACACCAGTACCTAAACACCCAGGAGCCCAGGGTCGTCCCTGCTGGCTTCCTAAGGCCTTTTGACAGCAGCCTGGTTCAGCCGGAGAAGGCCTCTTTGGACTCAGGGAGCAAGCTCTGCCTTTCACAGGTGGGGAGAGTGATGGGAAGATTTACCTCCAGACTTGCAAACATCTCTGGGATACATGGTTGCTTCTTTGTTGTCAGATGAACAGGCTGGTGAGCAGAGAAGTGGGTTGAAGGTGACATTCTAGCTGAGATGACAAACCTCCTTCAGCCCTGAGGCCTCAAAACCACCATCAACTTGCTTTGGTGACAATGATGATATATAAGCAAAAGAGTCTCTATGTACATATCTCTCTCCCCTCCTCAACCCTCCACCTATTACAATCTTGATCTCTTTTGCAGAGTCGGCAAGACCCTTGTAGGTCTGAAGCCTCATCACAGTAACCACGTGGCTCTTGTCAACACCCAGAGTCATGTGGGTATGATGTCCTGGAATCCACTCTGAGGAAGAAAATTCTGGACTCCCAAGGCAGACATACACAGTAGTCACTTGGGGTAGGTGGGTCAGAAAGGGGTGCATTATTTGTATTCAAAACATCACCTGTGTGATTCAATGACAGCCTTTTAAGGGCCTCGGTGTGGGCAAGAGAGGGCTGTTGCATGCCCTTATCTAGAGGTTGAGTGCAGCAAAACCAGAGAGTATGTGGGCAACACATACTCTTGGGAGAGGGAGGAGTACCCTATGGTAGAGAAAAAGGCAGAGGTCTGGAGAAGGGTGCCTCAGGCACCAGGCTGTGAGCCACTGAGACAAGAATCTATCTGCCTGGGAGATGAACACAAAGAGGTTGAGATCAGCCAGCCAACAAGACCAGACCTAAACAAGGACATAGACTAAGATCCAAAGTGTGTACAGGACCAGAGTGCTCCGGCCGTCGGCCTCCTGGGCTCTGCACAGTGGCTCCGGAGGCTGAAGCTGAAGCAGGCTCTGCCAAAAGCGCTCCCTTCTCCAGATTACAGGTTGCCAGCCTCCTACTCTGCACTCCAGGAGCTGGGGGTGTGGGGGGAGGCCTCAGCTGCCTACATCTCCTCCTGGAAGACACACTTAGTCATTAGGAGAGTAATGATAGTGTTTTCAAAGCAGCATGTTGGACCCTAACAACTTTCAATTATTTCCAGTTCCTGCCAACCCTGGGAAGAGGAAAAGCAGTTCATCTCAGGGCCCCACCCTTGACAGGAAAGACAGTCGAGTAGGCTCTCCCTTCCATATCCTAAGATCTTTGAGAGGCAGGGCAGACAGCCCCACCCCTGGCTGTGGCAGCTGCTTGACCCATTGCCCTCCCTCCACACATCCTGCATCCCTCCAAACACATGCTTCCTGTCTTCCATTAGCACCGCTAGTGCGCTGTCAGCGTGGTCCTTCCCGGGGGAAGTGCACCCAGGGGCTTGCATTTATAAATAAACCCATGGTGTCTTGTTGGGGTGTGGAAAGTGGGGAGCGAAGGAACCTTGTAATTATCATCTGCTTACTGTGATATCAGACCAAGCCCTAGGAAGTTAGAGCACTTGGCCCTTCAGATTGTTGCACGCATCCCTGCCACCAGAGATCTGGGAGGCCACAGTTTCCAAAGGCTGGGACATCTGGAGGGTTGGGGGTGGAGGCCCCCTTTAGCGCCACATTAGGAGGCTCAAAGTACCGGTAAAATAGTTACACACAGAAAGCAGTCACGACGGTAATTAATGTCAAATCCTCTGAGACATGCGGGCCACCCCCCTCCCCCTCCCCCCTCTGCCCAAGCCCACACCAGTTCTACAGCTGCAGCTCCTCCTGTTCGGGCTGTCGGACATAAGGGGGAGGGGAACGGGTAGAGAGCAGAGGGACAAAGTGGAGGGCCGGACCTGGAGTGGCCTCTGCTGATCTTCAGCAGGACTCCACTTCCTTACCGAGCCTTCCAGGAGCAAGGACCCACCTGACCATCAGAACTACCCTCTGCACTAGGCAGGTAACAGAAGCATATTCATCTAAGCCCCTCTTGCCGAGGGCCGCATCTCTAGCTGCTTCTGCTAACTTCTTCCCTTCATCAGGGCAGCTGCTGTGCGCTCTCTCTCTCTCTCTCTCTCTCTCTCTCTCTCTCGAAAGGCCGCCTGAGCTAAGCAGGCTGCTCTTAGAAAATTCTGGGAGCCAGGGTCCTTATTGGGGAAATCAAAAGGCAAGAAGCCAGTGCTGTATTGTATTCCTGTTAGGGAACTGCAATCATCATCATCATCATCATCATCATCATCATCATCATCATCATCAAGACTGAGTCCTAGACATTAGAAATCCTAACATATCAAATACACCTCATCTACCTTACCTGGTTGATCTAGAATCTGATTGTTACTGGATGGAACAATGAAGGGGCTCCCACCTTGCCTCACTGCCCTATCTAAGAGACACTAGCCACGAGCAGCAGCCATATGCTGCCTGACAGCATCCTGTCATTTGCTGCAGAGAGAGCAAACCTATGGGCAGCCCCACTGAGAGGCCCCCAGCTGGAGTGGCAGAGCCGTGGCCAGCAGCAGGAACTGGAGACATGTTCACCCAGAGGCCTCTGGGGGAAAGGCAGAAAGCCTCCAGTTCTCCCAATCTTCTCTCGCAGCTGGTGTAGCGTATACCTTCCTCCCTCCCTCCTAAATTTTCCCCGGAACCATGTTCTGGGGGAGTTTGTGGTTCCTGCATCCTGGGAAGGCTCTGGTCACCTTGCACCAAGGCACACCTTCCTGTATTCCTCCGGCCCCAGTCCTGGAAGACCACACTGAGCCCAAGGACCAGGGACCAGCACTGCTTTACTGCCTGCCGTTGGCTGTGCAGTGGGAAGGGTCAGTAATGACGGACGTTGCTTCTACAAACAAGGAAACAATACCAGGGTTCCAGCCAAGCAGGAAAGCCTAAAAGGAAAAACAAAACAAAACAAAAAAAACCTGGACATGTGCAGTAAGACCATATGTACCAGCCCACTGGTGACTCTTGTCGGGCTCTTCCTACAGCTGACTGTGGACAAGGGCCTGGGTAGCACAACCCACTGTCCCCAGTGGACTAGGGCTGTTGCTGCCTTCCAGCTCTCTGCACTCATACCAAAAGGCAAGTGAGTCAGCAGCCTGCCTTGAATGGGTACCTCTGAAACTGAGACTTCTTAGACCCTGGAGCCTGCATCACTGCTGGGGAGAAACACACATACACACATACACACAGAGAGAGAGAGAGAGAGAGAGAGAGAACTTCCATGTCCTAGGAGTCTTAAGCTCCTCCTGACTGCAATCAGGCAGCTCCAGTTGCATCATTTTTTACAAGCCAGGTTCCTCATGTGTTTGTGTGAACGGGGGAAAGCTACATCTTTGTGCATACCACATGACAATAGAGCACCGGGGTCAGCAGGGCTTTATTTTGGGAAGACTTTCAGTGCAAAGGCAGCCAAACACACCTCCCCTTCTCTGTGTCTCAAATGGCGCCATTAAGACTAAAATTAGAACCACTCTTTGTTTTAGTCATGAGCCCCGTGGCACCCACCATCCTCCCTCCAAGCCTCCAGTAGGTAATTAGAGAGATACTAGAAGGGAAATGCAATGCTTTCAAACTCCAAATCCTGAGGAGAGGCTGAGCAGACTAGAGAGGGCAATTTCATGGCCTTGGTTTACCTGCGTACAATTAAGGTTTAGAATGGACTTTCATTTTCACGTGCTGCTTTTTAAAATTAGAGTCACTTTAAACTTCGATTGACATGATCATCTCTAACATCCACAGAGTATTTAAACATGTGGGACTATTTAGACAATTCCTATAATAGAAAGGAGCTGGTAGGGGAGGGGTCCAACCCTACCAAGACTTTACCAATTTTCTCAGTAAGTACGTATACGTACACGCTACTTCCTTGTAATCAAAGATCTCCGGGAAATGTCTTAAGGTGAAAGCTCAACAATGTGAATGACGAAAACTATGCCATGAAAGGGTAAGTGAAGAGCAGCAAGAACGCTCCACTCTGGAGAGGAACACACTGGGAGCCTAGGGGCCTTCCCCTTTTCACGGGAGATTGTTTGACTCCTTTCTCGCCCGATTACAATTCCCACCACGGTGATCCTGAATCCAGCAAGTCCGTCTCTTTATGATCCTGGCCTAGCCAATAGGAACTTGTATGAAATCCGTCAACAAGGCTAGGCAACAGAGCAAATCATCAGGGCTACAGTCCCCCACCCTGGCTCCCTTCCTGGATAGACATCTCAAGCATCCCTCACTACATCTCAAGGACAGAATTTAAAGAGCACACAGATGACAAAGGCAAGCTTCCTCCTCCTCCTCCGAGGCGGAGATTATCACACACGCACACACACACACCCCTCCCGTCCCTCACACAGGCCGTGTCCCTTATTACCCTTGTACTAGGCCAACAAAGACTTGGGCAGCACTAGGCCATAGGACCCTAGTCTTATGGCCTCTCTTGTCCCCTCTGCTGCTGGCACCTGCTCAGTTCCTAAAGGGACAAATGGCGGAGGAAGAGGTTACCTTCGGCTTTCCATTCTCAGGTCTCAGTGCCAGCTGCGGCTAAGAACCTGGGGTGCAGAGGCCGTCCTCACTGAGGATGCCTCCCTGGAAGAAAGTCCCAGGAGGTGCTGAGGCCGACCACCCACACACTGGCACGCACGCACGCACCCACGGACAGACAGACAGCCCAGGCCGGCCTGTATCCTCAGCACCTTCTACTCCTTTGTAACCCCAACCCCCTCTACCTCAGCTGACGAATCCCAGAAAAAGCAGTGACACTAGCCCTCTGGTATTAAGATAGATAAGGGACACCTGCCTTTCCCTGGGGGCAGTGAGCAAGTGCAAACATTGTTAAGACACTGTTAAAATTTATTAAGATTAGTAAATAGCCTCGAGAGCAAGCTCCCAGCCAGCCAACGCTACATAATAAGACCATGGGGGGTAGGGGAGAAAGAGATCACTTTTAATGTTTGTTTATGTCATAAAAACTCCTTCTGATGTTTATTTTCCTGTAAATAAGCAAAGACAATGGAGATGGGCTGTTTGACTCTATAATTAGCAGCTATTGGCCTCTCCCTTATTCCCTTGAGCAAAACAACAAGCCATCTAGCAGCCAGCCAGACTGCCCATATGCCAGCTTTACAACACTCCACGGAGGCCTTGACGCAACGGCACGACAATCACAACTAATTGCTCCGACAACTTAAGGCATAACTTTCTCCAGGGCTGTCTAAAACAATCTATACCAAAGTTTTGCTATCACAATCCCACATAATTCTGCAGAGCATTTCTACCTTAACAAAAGACCTGAGTCCTCTCCCCCGGTGGCCTAGCAGAGAGACTGCCGCAGCCTCTAAAGGCCAGGCTGTGATTGGTCAAAACCAAAAGGATCCATGACTGTGATTGGTGCCAAGGGGCAAGTAGATGATTGGTCCAAACACAAGCCTAAGAATAGCACTAGGAGATGAGGTTGTGATTGGTCCAAAGCAAATAGCTGGGATAGGCCAGCTCTATAAGCAGGCTACTCAAGCTCCCTGGGTGAATTCACTGGGATGCTGTCTATTTCAACACCGCCGCATTAGATTAGGCCCAACAAAAAGCTTCACCTAATTCTTCTTCCCGTCTGCTTTCAGAAATGTGACCCGAGCTGGAACCACAAAGAAGTGGACGAGAACAGGTGGAACTGCAGTATGGCAGAGGCAGTGGTGATCAAGTCGGCCAGCGAAGCTGTGAAAGGGAGCAAGGCACGCGATCGTTTGACAGCTGAGAAAGGAGCCGCCCCCGCCGCACACCCAGTTAAACTACCGTTCAAATACACCATCTCTGAAGGGACTCCTGAAAGTTACAACCCAAGGAGAAGGCGCTAAGGGCCAAAGGAGGACATGATTTCAGAAGCAGCGGGGAGTGAGCCTTCTGACAGTGCCATACTGGATATATACGGTCGAGTGTTCGTGCGCATGTGCAGTTGCTTGCGGTTTCCTGTATCTACACTTCTGGACAGCAGAAGGCAACACCAAGTGTCTTCCTCAATCTCTCAACCTCTTGTGATTTTTAATTTAATTCATTTATTCCGTGTATACACATAATGCATGGGACACATGGGACCCAGCGTGCCCGTGGAGGTTGGAGGACAACTTGGTGAGGTCAGTTCTTTCTTTCCACCTTGTGCTATGGAGTATACCATAGTTCTGGTGTTGAGGATCAAATTCTGATTGCCAGGCTTGCACAGCCAATGCCTTGCCACTTTGAACCATCATACCAGCACACTCCGCCTTATTTCTTTTCTAATATGTATGTGTGTATGTATGTATGTATGTATGTATGTATGTATTTATGTGTAATGGACATTTTGCCTATACCATACGCATTCCTGGTACCCACAGAGGAGAGTCAGACTCCCTGGAAATGGAGTTCAAGACAGTTGTGAGCCTCCATGTGGGTCCTCGGACCGGAACCTGGGTCCTCTGCAAGAGCAGGTAGTGCTCTTAACCACTGAGCCATCTCTCCAACCCCCCCCCCCCCCCCCACACACCTTAGTTTTGAGATAGGTCTCTCATTCAACCTGGGAAGTCACCAATCCAGATAGGCTGGCTGGCCACTGAGGTACAGGGATCCTCCTGTCCCCATTTCCCAATCAATGGTATCTTGGACATGCACAGTTGCACAAAGTTTTTCACGTCGGCGCTGGGGATCTGAACTCAGGTCCTCAGGCTTGCAGGCAAGCCCTCTACCGCCCTAGCCCCCAGATTTCCTCCTTTTAAATTGATTGTATCAGGTGTCTTGTCAGAGCAATGCAAAACTGACACAACATGCAAAGGGTTGCGAGGCGGGTTCCCTGTATAAATCACGTCAGATTGTTTGGGTGTGGACAGCCACAGGCAGCTAAGAAGGCCGAGGCTAGTATGTAGGCTCGAAAGGGAAGCAGAGGTGTGATAACAGAGGCCAGGTTGCAGGATGAATCCCTGGAATTTCTCTTTGTGGTTATCTTTAACCTCTGCCTGTGAGAGCCCAGTGGTGCTAACTAGATGTTCTTACTGCGGAGAGGTGTCCACAGTCTTTGGGGCACAGGCTGCCACTCCCTGTGGATGATCCCGATCTCCCCACTTGCCATGCCAGTCTGTCCTTTCCTCGGGGCATGACCTGCCTGCCTAGCCAAGTCCCTCTACCACTCCTCCAGCCAGCCCCAGGCTGGGGGAGGGGCGACCCAGTCTCTGGAGAGTGTGCTAGCAAAGTTGGAACTCCGGGGCTTGGTCCAGGGACTCAGGCGAGGATATACAAGGAGACATGAGATGTAAATGGAGACGTTGGTTTGACCCCAGTGTCTTGAGTTGCAAGAGAGAATCAAAGCGGGGAAAGAAGAGCCCTGAGAGAACTTCCAGAGGCCGGGGGATGGGTGCTGTAGGCATGGATGCTAGATGATGAGAGTCTATAGACTCCTTATCTATAGGAGTCTACCTCACAAAGTGGGCAGTCTGCTTTAGAAGATACACACAACACAGGCACTTGAGTAGGGGTGCTGTCTTAGAGTTTTATTGCTGTGAAGGGACACCATGGCCATGGCAACTCTTATAAAGATAAACGTTTAATTGGGGCTGGCTTACCGTTTCAGAAGTTGGGTTGATTATAGTCATGGAGGGAAACCATGGCACAGGCAGGCAGGCATGGTGCTGGAAAAGGAACTGAGAGTTCTTCATCTTGATCCCAAGGCAGCAGAAAGAGACTGTGTCACACCGGGTGTAGCTTGAGCATAGCAGACCTCAAAGCCCGCCCACCCCCCACAGTGACACACTTCCTCCAACAAGGCCACACCTCTAAATCCTGCCACTCCCTATAACCCAAGCATTCAAACATATGAGTGGGGGGGGGGGGGCATAGCTATTCAAACCACCACAGGTGCACACAGTCCCTGGACCAACTGTGGCTCACACTGAGGGCTAGCTAGCATTCCTCCTTACCTTCTGCTCTAAAGCTACATCAAAAGGCAGAACCAGAACAAAGCCCCAGCATTCCCAGCTTCCTGAGCAGGCAACGGCAGCGGAACATTGGAGATCTTATATGTGATCTGTTCCTTCTATGTAAAAATGAAGTTTTCAGCGGTCAGTGAAAAAGGAACTCCCCTGTGGAGAATCCAGACATGGATGGCACTGTCAAAACAGACATCCAGAACTGTTTAACCTTTGTTTCTATGAAACTGTTAAATCTGTGTCCTGTGACAAACAACTGTCATACTTGTTCATTTTAAGGCGTTGGAATCATTTTTCTAATATGAAAAAAAAAATGGCTTTTTCAAATGAAAGATTTTGGTGAATTTTTGACCAGTTTTGTTTTGTTTTGTTTTTATGAACTAACATTGTGCTTTCCAGTTAGGACAGTGATATTGGGGAAAATGGAAATTTACCAGCTGAATTTCACCAAAAGCCTTTGCATAATTGATGGACGGTCTGAGCGAAGAATGCCATGATTTCTGTAAGTACAGCCAGCAACACACTTTTTAAATTTCAATTTGCATATTCTTCCGAGATGTTCTTTTTAGCCTTGACAGCCAGCCATTGAAGCAAGCGTCTTAGATGAGACCCTTAGAATCACAGCTTCACAAGGCACTAAACCAAGGTGTTTAAAATAATAGAGCATATTTGTTCACACTAGCCTCCTAAAATAGTACCATAATTACTAATTTTAAATTAGTAACTTAAAATTAGTAATTGTGTTAAATTGCATGCACCATGTATTTCTTTTCTTTTTCTTTCTTTCTTTCTTTTTTTTTTTTTTTTTGTTAAATGGGTAGAAGTTTTTGAACTATTTCAATTTATCTCAACCTTTTTCAGTTTATGTATATTTTACACTGCGTTTAGTATTTCCAGTTAAATAAATCACATATGTTTGAGGAAATCAATTCATGTGATAGGCTGGCTGAGAAAAAAAAAATTAAAGAACATCAAGCTAAAAAATTTAATTTGCATGCAATTAAGTTGTGTGTGTGTGTCTGTGTGAGTGTGTGTGTTTTACTGGGGATTGAACTTATGGTCTTGTGCATGCTAGGCATGAGCTCTATCACCCACCTATACCCCCAGCCCTGAAAAGGTTTTTAAAAACTATCAAAGGGAAAGTTAGAGACATATAAAACAAGTGCAGCTTGCAGGAGTCATGGATGACAGTATTCATTTTCTCTCTCAATGGGGCTGTGAAGCAAGCACCCTACCTTGGACCCTTAACTATAAAACAGAAACTAGAAAAGTCTGGTTTCAGGGCAGGCAGGAGGGTCACAGGAACAGTCCTGAATTGCCAGTACTTGGCACATAGGAGCTGCCGTTGAAGGCTCTCCTCTCACCAGGCGGCACTGCATGAGTGTCCAACAGTGAACTGCATCTGCCTGCAGATTGACCCATCACCCTAATCATAGTGGAGGCGAGGAAAAGGAAGCACGGAGAAGCTGATGTAATCGCTCGCTACGAAAACGCAGCTGCACTATCTCTGCCATAAGTTCTTCCAGAACTTGCTGCTTGCTCTTGAAGGCACCAGACGGAAGCCATTCCCCTGGATTTCCATGATTGCCCCCTACCCAGTGTTGTGGGTGACCCACCGGACCCTGAGACGGCCTAGAAAGGACAGCATTTGCCACTCTGCCTCCCAGGAGCTCTCTGAGGTGTGAACCGCTGTGTGAAACTGTGAGTGTGCACTGCCATCCTGGCACGGCCTTTCGGAAGCACAGCAAGTAGCCAGCATCCTGCCACGGTTCCTGCCTCCAGGCTCCTACCTTGAGTTTCCTTGCTCAGCTTCGCTCAAGGATGGAGTGAGGCCTGATGGGATAAGGTGAAATAAACCCTTTCCTTTCCTGAATGGGTTTTTTTTTTTTTTTTTTTTTTGGTCTTTTTTTTCTTTCTTTCTTCTCTCTTTTTTTAAAACTCACATCAACAAAGAAATGAATCTAGAACAGCGACCTTCATCTCTAAGTGGCGGTTGCTAGGCTACTCTGTCCCATTCCTGCCCCTCACACGGACTGTTGTTCACTTCAAGGTAACCTGGCCACTGCCAAGAGTGCTGTCCAGCGCACGGCCATGAGGTAGGCATTGTGTTACTACATTTTACTTAAAAGCAAAAGAAGCAACGATTACAAAAAAAAAAAAAAAAGTGACACTATGTCCCTGTCCCTTTAATGCATGGTAAAAACAGAGTCTTAATCAGTCCAAAGCTGGGACAGGTCCCCATAAGCCTGGGATTAGCAGCTCAGAACCACAGCAGCATGAGTCCTGTGACGCCCATGACCTCATTGCAGGATGGGCCCTCAAGTGCCTCAGCCACGGGAGTCTGAGAACCCTGCAAAGCCCGCCACCCTGCGTGTTATGTGTGATAACAAATGACACTCATCTCAAGACAAAACCAGAATTAAAATGTTCAAGGGGGGAAAAAATCTGCAGCTAAGTTTGATAGGGATGACGTGACTGATCCTTGCTGGGAGTTTATGTCTCAGCGTGAGTGGGGCTTTGGATTAAAGCCCTCAATCCTGGAAACATAAAACATTGCCCTTCTTGCTGCCTGTCACTTGAAACCCAAGTATTTGGCTTAAGCTTGTTCTCTCCCCCACCCCAGCCCCCTTTAAGCTGCCTGGCACATACTTTGCCTTGAAAATGGTTTCACGAGGCAAAGATATTTATTTCCCACGTCACGGAAAATCAGGACCTGTCCAAGGGACCTGTATATGTGAGAAGTTAAAGAATGGAGCCCTCCTCTGTGCCATGAAGCTGATGCGCCCCGCGGCCCAGACACCATCTGGTTGATGCCAATGCCTCACTATCTAAGAGGCCCACCCGGAGACAATGCCTACCTTACAAACATAACTGCACTGTTTTGCTTTGGGTCTGCCTTAGTTGTTTTTCTGTGGCTGTGATAAAACACCCTGGCAAAACCAACTCAAGAGGGTAACGGTTTATCCTGCCTCACAGTCCCTGTGTACAGCCCATCGTGGGGGAGAGAACACAGTTATGACAGCAGCTGTCAGTTCTGAGAGTTGAACATCCCCAATGGTTCTTTGGCCATTTTTTGCATACAAAAAGAATCAAGAAGTTTGGTGCCAGATAAGATGGACACATTCACCAAGACTACCAAAACTGGTGGATACCAGAACCTTGAAAGTTCCTGTATATATTTTAGATGTGGAATCTTCGTGTCTAGCCTGGTGGGTGGCTTGATAACTGTCACCTTAAGGAAGAACAAATGCCTTCTATGTGTGCTCAGCCAGAAAAAAGACACAGACAATCATTCCTGACCATCTGATGGTACAATCCCTGGGCCAGGGGTCCTCACAGAACCCACATGGAAACCCTGCTGAGGGCCGTGCATACAGTATAGACGATACATCACCAAATGACAAAATAAAGGAGAAAAAAAAATCATATGACCTGCTCAATAGATATATGGGCCTCAAACTCACAAAGCTCTGCCTGCCTCTGCCCCCCCCCCCAAGGGCTGGGATTAAAGAACATGAAAGTTGGGGTAACCTAAAACCTGTGCCCTCGAGCCATGGTCACTCAGGTTTGGCTGCAGAATAAACTATCTCTTGATCCCCCTTTGAGGTGAGAGCTGTGGTTCTGTACTAACCCTGAAAAAAACAAGTGTCCCACGCTTGATCCTGTCTCTGAGGTGCTCACGGCTTCTCCGGGAGACCCACCAGGCCCAGAAGTGATCTGTCCATGGTGCTGCAACAGTTACTGTCGGGGGGGAGGATGGACCACAGCACTTCTTGCGCACTACGGAAAGAGCTAGAGGAAGGACAGACACATTACTGAGCCTCCAGAGGAAGCACATAACAAAAGAAAAAAAATTTTTTTTTTGACTGTGGCATTGGTGGAGCTTCCTCAGGCAGGATAAAAATGATGCTAATAGTAAAATTAAAATCAATAAATAGGATTTCATGAAGATAAAAAAAAAAAACTCTTCTTCTCAGAAGACACCATTGAGAAGATGCAATTTCAAACCCTGGGCTGGTGAACACATTGACAGCACGTTTGTAAGCAAAGAATCTCCATACAGATAAGAAAGAGACAACCCAATAAAGCTGGCAGACTTCAGCAGAGCAAACCCATATGGGCAATGTAAGTGATGGTGCAGAGACCACTCCATGGGTAGAAAGAAAGATTTATTGGGGATCGACCGAGCAAGGCCGTCTCTCAGGGGTGGAGGACACAGAGAAGCACAAAATGGCAGAAAAACAAGTAGATTTTATGTGGAAGTCAGCCGAGTGGGAATATGAGCTGACACAAGTGTTACAGATTGAACAGAAACCTCCTTAAGAGATCTGCTTTTCTAGTAGTAAACATTTGGGTAATGTCACCAGCACTGATGTGTGTGTGTGTGTGTGTGTTGGAGGGGGTGGTGAGTGCTGGACCTGACAGTCAATAAGAATATAAAAGTCACAGCAAACACTATGACTTATCTGGGGAACGCAAATCAAGCCACAAGAGAAAATGCCGGTCACCGTCCTGAAAAACTAAAGCTACAAGCTGACAAGACTAAGTGCGGGCAAAGATGCGCAGCAGTAAGAACTCACACTTGGCTGGTGGCAGTGTGAGTGACACAGACACCACAGAACGTTTTGAGTGTTTCACCAAAGCCTGACATTCTTTCCACCCCATAGCTCAGCTATTCCACCTCAAGGCAAATGCTTCCCCAAAGAGGTAGTTTCTTCTGACCATGAAAAGCCTTGGCAGCGCTGTTCACAGCAGTCTTACTCAAACAGTAGGGACCTGGGTAGTGCCAGCATTCAGCATCAGGAGTATGGACACTCAGATAGAGTGCATCCACAGGGCAAAAGACTATCCAACCATCTGCAGGTATCAGTAGGCCACACACAATACTCAGAGATCAGAGTAAGTGAAAGGTGTCAAACCCAAAAGAACACACGTTTTATGTGACATCAAGAAAGCTTGAAGTGAGCCAAGTGATGGAGGCACATGTCTTTAATCTCAGCACTCGAGAGGCAGGAGGATCTCTGTGAGTTAGAGGCCAACCTGGTCTACAGAGTGAGTTCCAGGACATCCAGGGCTTCACAGAGAAACCCTGTCTTGAATAACAAAAGGAAAGAAAGAAAAGAAGGAAGGAAGGAAGGAAGGAAGGAAGGAAGGAAGGAAGGAAGGAAGGAAGGAAGGAAGGGAATGGAGGGAAGAGAGAGAGTTTGAAGCTGAAATTTGGAATGAAGGCTTGCCGCTGAGGAGGGGCTACTGCATGATGAGTAGGAGAGAGATGCTATTTGCAGGAGCAGAGCATGGCCCAGAGTGCTGATTCCCCCATGCTGTGTGCATGCATGCATGTATGTATGTATGCATGCATTTTTCTGCTGGTAAATTATACTGTGATTTAAAAGCAAACAGGCAGCCCTCAAAACTCAGGCACAAGAGACATGAGACTGTCTCCAAATAAATAAATGTTTAAATAAATACATTTTAAATGGATTCAAGTTTACCCTAACTCGTTTGTTGTTCTCCTCCCTGCTTCTCTGAGGCACAGCTGGCACATACAAACTGTGATGTGTTGACTTTTGACATACTCTTATATGAAACCATCTTCACAATGCAGATAAGGAAGACATCCATCACCCCCAGTTTCTTCCTGCCCCTGGTGGCTCTCCTTTCTATCCTCCAGTGCCTACTGACGCTATGTGCTTCTGCCACTGTGGACATTTGCAGTACTTTTAGTACATGCAAGAATCACTTTCTATCTGACCTCTTTCAGACAAGAGGTGTTTATTCTGATTTTTATTGTACATTGCCTGCATCAATAGCATTCTTTTTGTCTTGTCACCTACCTCTCCATCATTGATGCCTGCTCATTTATCAATGAACCTTTGGGTGTTTTTCAGTTCTAGGCTTCTATGAAGGAAGTTGCTAAGAACATTCTTAAACAAGTCTTTTTCATGAGCACATGCTGTTCTTCCTCTCAGGCAGTTATGGTGACTGAAATGGTTGGGCAATGTTGGAAGACCCTGCTATTTAAGGTTGTAGTCCTTCCGTGTCTGGACAGCTCCCCTGACCTAGGTGCAGAATGGAGGACTCCCTTTTCCAGCAGGGAGATTCTTTCTCTCTGCCTGAATTCATCTGGAAAGTGTCTCTAAGCATGACCTCCACCCCTGAGGAAAGTCAAGTAGCCCATGGCCAGAATGCAGGTTCAACTTCTTTCTCCTGATAAGAACCTGCCTGGCAAGTATCTGGAATTCCTAGCATGCCAATAAAGCATTACCAACATCTCTAGCCCCAGCCAGTAGTGTAAACCTACCTTGGGAGCCCCTCACCTACTTCCAAAGAACTATATATAGCCTCTGTTTACCCTGAATAAAGTTGAGCTGTCTCACTGAAGCTGACCTTGGAAGCTGAACCCCAGCCCAAACCCCCTTCAATTGCCTCTGCTCCCTTTGACCTCATGGACCAGTATCTAATACCTCCCCTGGAGAGGGGGACAGTGAGCATCATAGGTCTTAGGACAGGTGTGGATGTGGCAGGCTCAGGGCAGTGCTCCAGTACAGCCATAACAGACATAATGATACAGTCTCAAAATAAATAAATAAATAAATACATATTTTTAAATAAATAAATTTTAAATGGATTAAGTTTGCTATGACTTGTTTATGTACATTGGTGTTTTGCCTGCATGTGTATCTATGTGAGGGTGTCAGACCCCCTGGAACTGTAGTTACAGACAGTAGTGAGCTGCCATTTGGGTGCTGGGAATTGAACCAGGGTTCTTTGGAAGAGCAGCCAGTACTCTTAACCCCTGAGCCATCTCTGCCAGGTCTTCACCACAGAGCCCTTGCCACACACACACATACAACTGCAGATTTTTGTTTTTTTAAGATTTAATTTTTTTTTCTGAGACACTGTCTCACTATACAGTCCTGGCCATTCTGGAATCCTGCAGACCAGGCCAGCCTCAAATTCACAAAGATCCACCTGCCTCTGCTTCCTGGATGTTGGGATTAAAGGTGTGTGCCACCATAGCAGGCTTACTTTATTATTTCTAATTATGTGTATATGAGAGTCTGTGTATGGGTATGGGCATATAAACATGGGTGTCCATAAAGGCCAGAAATGTTAGATACCCATAAAGCTAAAATTGCAGGCTATTATGAGACACCGGAGTTGAGTGCTAGGATTCAAACTCTGGTCTTCAATGTGGGAAACAAACAAACAAACAGCCCACATCCTCTTCAGCTATTCCAGTCTCTGGGAATGTATCAAGGTCTGCAAAACTAGTAACCTATCCTCTCTTGCCACGGCAGTGACTTGGGTAAGATTTTAGGTTCTTCCCAAGGCAGTTCCACATATAACTGGACAAAGATGGCCGTGTGTGCATCTTTGTGAGGTCTGAGGGATGTAAAAGGCAGTCTAGTCATTTCCTCCTATCACCATATATCATACAGCTCTCATGACGAAAATCATGCTACATTATATAAAATACAATTGTCTTGTCTTCCCCCATTGATTTCCCCCTCTGGGTAGTGCTATAAGTGAGGGGGCTATCTCTGATGAGGACAAGGCTGCAGCTGGGGCTGGGGCAAACTCAGTGAAGAATGAGGACCTAGAAGTGGAGAGTGGCAAGGATTTCAAGCAAAGCCACATCCTTCAGTTAACAGCTCTGTCTTCCAAGCAAGCAAGCAAGCAGGATTGGTCCTGGGCTGAAGTTGACCAAGAGATGCTCTTGGGATACAGGTGAATGTGGTAATGTCCAAAGTTGGTACAACAGGCTGGGGCTTTGGGACAGAGCTTCAAAACGGTCTGAAGAAAGGAAGGAACACCAGAGAGGTAGAAGTCTGAATCCAGGCAGGACATGACCTCTTGGAATGTGAGGGCAAAGCTGGCAGGAGGCATGTCCCCTACTCATATAGATATCCTGAGTTTCTAGGTCTAGAACCAGCTTCCTTGCCTCACGGATGAGCATCAAGAAGTTCTTGTCCTACCTGGAAGCCCCCCATAGTTCCCTGGGCTTTGCAGGTTTGTGTACAATGCTTCCCATGAATATACGTCCACGAGCAAGATGGACATCTCACGTTGTACGCCAGGCTTTACTGTGGGTTTGTCTGCACACCAGCAAACCATGCCACACTATTTTCCAAAATATGCTTGTCTTCCCCTTGCTGGATTTTTCCCCTCCATGTGATACTACAAATGATGGAGCTAGCTCTGAGGGCAAGCAAGTTTGGCATCTACCTGGAAGATACAGAGACATGTACTCTTCAGGATAGGACAATTCTCTAGACTCTGAGCTGCCTCAGTTTTAGCCTTCCTGGCTGTCTGCACTGCGCATGAGCTGGCAGTAAATGGACCCACCATGACATGGGGACCCAGTGAAAAAGGGTCTAGAATTATGCGGTGTAGTCCTGGTAGCACCCTTCCATCAGCAAAACTGTAGCCCCCCCCCCAAGCTGAACCTGTTGCACTTAGCACCCAGTTCACCTCATAAATGTTCCATGTACAAATAGAGAGCTTGGCCGTCCCTTCCAGCACATTCTCTGCCTCAGAAGCTTCATGGGACCCAGAACTTGCCCTCACACACATCTAGGTCCTATATATTTTATTCACTCGTGTTCTGAATATTTCATGGGTCCTTCTCCCCAGGAGACCTGAGAGCACTCTCAGCACGGGATACAAATGCACAGCGTGTCCTTGTCAGCTGTCTGCTACCCCTTTGCAGAGCGGACGGGCAGCTTCCACTCAAATTAGAATGATCAGTCTTGCCAAGCAGAAGCCCGCTTCTAGGCTTTTGTGCTTTTGAAGACTTTCCTTAAAAACTTTGAACTAAATAAATGCTTGTGCGGTGGGAAAGGACGGTGCAGAGGGTCTGTCTGAAGAGCTGACAGATGCCCACAGGGTTCTGATGCAGTGTTGCAAAGATGCAAGCAAGACAGCTTCCTCCCCAGGGCGGCAGTACACATCAGGCGCAGCAGGCAGCTGCTGGGCCTCCCAAACTGAAGCTTATCGGTTCCTTTGCTACATATGGCTCCAGGAGAGCTAACAGACCTTGTTTTCACTGTGAGATTCAGTCCACCGGAGAGGACAATGGAACTGTCACCCACCACAGCCAGCACAGCATCTGCTCAGCGCACTCCTTCTTGTCTATGCTGTCCAGAAGTCTCAAGAGCACATCTAGGGGCCAAGATAATGCCCAGTTGTACACTGGATGCTGGGCCAGGGGGTCTGGAGAGAAAACAGGGGTCACTGGAAGGACAGTGGATCACATGTACAAACACATTATCCCTTCACACCAATCATGTAAGTGAGCAGGCGTGAAGGTATAATGTATACATAGTCACACATGTATACACAGGCACATATACACAGGAGCCACATGGAATTCACCATACACCACTAGCAAACTCAAGTTTTCATAGGTGTGGGTCTGTCCACGGACCAACTCACCTGTCAAAACTAGAAAAGCTGGGGAAACTACTCTGCTTGAAAACAATGGAGACTCCCTAAAGCAATGAAAAGGTTTAGGACTGAGGCCTAAAGGATGAAGGTAGACAGGATGATGAGCTGACTGGAGGACCAGCGGCCCTGATAACAAAACTTGAGACAGAACTGTAGAAGGAGGATCCGAGTCTGAGCCCCAAGGACTGAAGGTCTAGGGGTGCCAGGACCAGGAGAGGGGAAGGTGGGGTCCAGGACAAGGGCCAGTGATGCTCCAGGTAGGAACTGAGGGAGATAAGCAAATCCAACCCTTCCAGAGTTGTTGGCAACTTGCTTGACAAGAATTTCCTTCCCTGGGTGCAAATACCACCATTCTATGCAGATGACATGGGTGACTCTAAGGTTTTGTAGCCATCACAAGAATGCTCGTAACAGAAAAGACCAGGAATCCAGATTTGCTGGTGCCTAGTTCAAGTATCTGGTGGTGTACGTCTTTCATTCCAGGTCTTTGAGAGGATCACAGTCTCAAGACCTGCTTGAGCTACAGAGCGAGTTGAAGGCCAGCCTCTGAAAGTTAATGAGATCTTGTCTCAATTTTTTGTGTTATTTTTTGTTTATTTATCTTGGCTGCGTATCTGTATATACTTCTCTGTGTATGTATGCAGACACACACATGCCATGGCCTGCATGCAACAGAGGACAACTTACAGAAGTCTGTCTCTCCTTCTACTATGTGAATTCCAGGGATCTAACTCGGGTCTTGCTAGCTCAAAGGTTTTTGTTTTGTTTCTCTTTTTTCGAGACAGGTATTCTCTGTGTAGCCGTGCTGTCTTGAACTCACTGTAAACCAGGCTGGCCTCAAACTCACAGAGATCCATCTGCCTCTGCCCACCGTGTGCTGGGATAAAGGCGTGTACCACCATGCCCAACTTGTTTTATTTTCTTTTTTGTTTGGTTGTTTTAATTTAATTTAATTTATATATTTATTTGTTACAATTGATTCACTTTGTATCCCCCACTGAAGACCCTCCCTCATTTCTTCCCAGTTCCACCCACCCTCCCTCTTCTCCCCCTATGCCCTTTCTCTAGTCCCCTTGTTTTATTTTCTTAATAAAAAAGAAGGCTGGGAATATAGCACAGGCATAGCATTTTGTGAAACCCTGTGTTTAAGCCTCAGTATCACAGAAGGGAAAGAAAAAAGGTAGAAAGGAAGGAAAGAAGGGAGGAAGGAAGAGAGGGAAGGAGGAGGGAGGAAAGGAAGAAAGGAAGGGATGGAGGGAAGAATGGATGGAGGGAGGGAATGGCAAGGATCAAAAGATGAAAAATCAACAAGAAGGTGAGGGAGAAGCAGCTGTGAAGAGACCACTGTGTCATCACTGAGAGCCCATTCTCAAGGGGGGAAGTGGTCCCAGAAGTAGGCTTGGGAGTGAAGAAGAGAGGCGAAGCAAGGAAAGGCAGAGAGGCAAGCAGAAGCAAACCCAGAGGGAACAGCAAAATTAAAACACGTGAGAACGCTAGCACACAGGGTAGGTTTGGAAAGTGCGGCTGAGGAGTCCACAGTCCTTTGGGATCTGGCCTAAGATGACAGGAATAATTTTCACCAAACTAAAGCCATTCCTACCCAATCCCAAGGGTAACCACTGAGAGAATCATGATTTATAACTGGCCGGATCCAAGAGGATAAGAGTAATCAATTTTAAAAAAAAACCGAAGAAGAAAAAACATGTGAGAAAAACAAACAGAAAGTGCTATGAGTTTAAGCTATGTAGTTAATTAAAATGCAAAAGAGCCATGTCTCAGCTAAAAGGTGAGGATTGTGAGACTGCATTGGACAGGACACATGTCCAAACAAAGAGGTGTGAGCGAGAGGTGTGAGAGGAGACAGAGCAGAGCAGGGGTGTATCACACAGGTGGGGAACAGGGCTAGGAGTCCTCGGAGGCAGAGGTCTTAGTGTGCTAAGAAGCTGTTCTATGGGAAAGCATGATTGAGTCCGTTTGCATTTAGTTATCTCAAAATAAATAAATAAATAAATAAAAAGAAGTTGCAGGATCTGAAGGGGACAGATGCATTTATAGTTGTGTAGAAAACCTCAAAGCCTTGCCTAGTAACTGGAAGAACATGAAGTTTAACGTGGCAAAGAGAAACAGTATGTGGCAAAGACCACTGGGGACAGCCAACTCCCCTAACCCCAGCAGGTGCTGCCTCCAACTCTCCATGACAGGAACCTGCCCTCCGCTGGGTGAGGCCTGTGACATCCTGCCCAGAGCCACATGGTCTGGCTCCCAGCATGGCTCTACAGGTAACGGGAATAAAGCGGGGCTCTGAGCATGCCTATCTGCAGCAGGTACAGCTATGTGCTTCTGTAGCTGGAAGGAGAACAATTAGGCAGAGACAGGAAGGTCACACAACAACAAACATGAGGGAGAAGTCCTCACAGGCTTTCTTAAAGGATACCTGGGGAGGATCTCCCAGTGGGGATAGCGAATTGGGTTTTGTCTTGGAACCCCAGAACACAACATCCTGGGTATGGCTGCAGACTGTGGGGCCCAGGATAGGGTGAGGTACACAAGAGTTTCTGAATGAACAGGCTGGTGCCAAGTTCCCTAAGGTCTAGTACACTGGTTGTCGACCTTCCTAACGCTGCGACCCTTTAATACAGTCCCTCATGTTGCAGTGACTCCCAACCATAAAATTATTTTTGTTGCTACTTCATAACAGTAATTCTGCTATGAATCATAATGTAAATATCTGATATGCAGGATACCGGATATGTGACCCCTGTGAAAGGGTCATTCAACACACACTCGCGCACACATACGCGCACACCCTTTGGCCTTGCCTCTAATCAGGAAGCAGGCAGAGCTCATGGAGTTTTGCTGGATCTGCTGCCACTTGAATTCCACTGCCCAACGTGTGAAAGGAGCAGAGGACGGGGGTCCAGGACCTGCCTGACCCCTAGCAACTCCCTAGTTATCTTCTCCAAGACAGAACACATCCCTCTAATATTATCCGTATAGGAGGAAAATTGGAGGTAAGGACATTTTTCAGAAATGATCTCTGTTTTTCCATTGGCAAGTTGATTCTCAGACACGCCATTCCAGCAGAGAATCCCTGACTCATCATGGCAGACAAGCTGTTCACAGTTTCTAAAGCATGACTGAGGAGCTGTGAGGGAAGAAAACCGCGGGGTCCCCAAGTATCTACAGCAACTGAATTCAGGAGTACAAGGACTCTTGAAAACAACCTTCACAATTTAAAAACAAACAAACAAACAAACAAACAAACAAAAGACAGTGAGCCTGGAACCCACAGGGACCTTGAATGGAGATACCTGGATGAAACCCTCAGAGGAAACCTTTACTTCAGGTGCAGCTAAGTAGTCAGAAGAAGTTAAAAATGAAAAGGAGAGGCCTTCCCTGAGAGCCAGCAGGAGGCCTGAGTCACCTCCCAGAAACCCAAGACAGAACCTGGCTCAGTGTAGCCCTATGCTGCCAGTGCCCTATGAAAAGATGCTTAATAAACAAGAGAAGACATCAGGCTAGAGATGTGGCTCAGCTGGTAGAGAGCCTTGCCTAGCATGGAGCAAACCCTAGGTTAGAGCCTTAGTACCACATGACATGAACTGAGTATGATGGCTTATGCCAGCTCAGAACAAGTTCAAGGCCAGCCTGGGATGCATGAGACCCTGTCAGAAAGGAAAGAAAGACAGAAAGAAAGAAAGAAAGAAAGAAAGAAAGAAAGAAAGAAGGAAGGAAGGAAGGAAGGAAGGAAGGAAGGAAGGAAGGAAGGAAGGAAGGAAGGAAGGAAGGAAGGAAGGAAGGAAGGAAGGAGAAAAAGAGAAAGAAAGAAAGAAAGAAAGAAAGAAAGAAAGAAAGAAAGAAAGAAAGGAAAAAAGAAAGAAGAGAAAAGAAGGTACTAAAAGTAGATAAATACAAGACCATTAAAGCCAAGAAGCAGATACAAACACAAAATTAGGACTAAGAAAAGGATACACGGGCTTGAAACCAATGAATAAGTTAGCATCAAATTTACACAGATGCACATAAAATCTGAGCTTGATCTCTGTCCGTCACTTTCTTCATCCTATGACGGAACACCTTACAGAAACAAATTGAAGGAGAAAGGATTTATTTAATCTCATGGTCAAGAGCCTACAGTCCATCTTGGCAGGGAAAGGATGGCAGCTGGAGCAGCTTGTGGCTACAGCAGTAAGACAAGCCAGAAGTCAAACTGCTCAGCCAGAACCAGGGCTGGGCTCTATCCCATACGACCTCCCACTGACCCATGCCACCCACCTCCTACAGTTTCCATAGCCTCCCAAAACAGTGCCTCGGGGTGAGGACCAAGTGTGCAAACTCATGAACCTGTAGGGGACATTTCATACGTAGGCTGAAGAAGCCACCAGTCGCTAGCACAGGGGGACGGAGATGAGAAACACCTTGTGTCAGAGATAGCACCTTGTAGATCAAGAATCTGTGGAGCTGGCTGGGATTAATTAGAAAGCAGATGGGATGAGCTGAGGTGATGGTGAAGAGCTGGAGGGAGGAAAAAAAAAACCTATGTGTCAGTCAGAGCTTAAAGCGTCAGTGAACCTAGGAAAAACAAGTAAGCCACACCTGGATATATCCAAGCAAAACTGGAAATTTTTTCAAAGACAAAGAGAGTCTAAAAGCAGCTAGAGAGAAAAACCAAAGGTAATTTAATCAAATAGCAATTTAGTGCCCGTTAAACAGCAACACAAAGAGTCGTGAAACACTATTTTCAAAGGCCTGAGAGAAAATAACTTTTTAACTGAGAATTCTTTATTCCATGAAATTATCCTTCAAAAAAATGGCAAGACAAAAATGTCTGTGGTTAAACTGAAACTGTGACTTCCACTAATAGCCATCACAGAATAATTGGGTCCAGATTTACTCTCTCGCTAAACAAGTAGAAATCTGGACAAAGTACATGAACAATCTCTTAGGCGGTGGAGAATGGGTAGCATTGGATTGTCAGGTGGTAGGAAGCAAGTGAGGCGAGAACAGTCATTCCCCTAGACTATACATCAGGAGAGCAAGTCTCCCTGGTTCAAAACAGAAGCACAGAAGCAAGGCACAGGGGTGAGACAGAGTTGGAATTCTGATGGGGCCAAAGGAGCTAGAATATACAGGAATAGAATTTACAGGATGGAATTCAAGAGAAGAGAATTGGGACTGGAGAAGGAAAGAGAGACTGAGACAGAGACAGATAGAGAGAAGACAGAGGGAAAGGGAGGGAGGGAGGGACAGAGATGGAGACAGGAAGAGGAACAGGGAGAGAGAGAGAGGCAGAGGCAGAACATGCTAGCCATTTTCCACCATGTGACAAAGTGCCAGAAGGAAGCTTACAGAAGGAAATATTTAATTTGACCCATTGGTTTCAGCACTGTCAGCTGGCTCCGCTGTTCTGGGCTCACGACAAGCAGAGCATCATAACAGGGGGCATGCGAACAAAGCTTTTCACCTCGTGGTGGCCCAGAAGTAGAGATAGCAAGAAAGGAGGTGAAGACAAGACATGTCCTTCAAAGACACACATCCAATGGCCTACTTTCTCCAACTAGGCCCCACCTCCTTAAGTTTCCACCAACTCCCAATAATCCATCAGACTATAAATCTGCAAGTACGTTAACTCACTGATAATTTGCCACCTTCTTTGAGACCACCGCAGCAATGGGGATTGGGCCTTCAAAACTGAGGCTTTAGGGGAGACTCCAGATCTGAGGAGAGGAAAAGGTAGAAGGGGAGATTAGGGGAAGGGAGGGAGGGAAGGAAGGAGGGAAGGAGAGAGAGGTGGGGACTCAGTCCAGACAACAGGAAAATCCCTTTGAGTTTGGATCCTGGTTTGTATAAACGAAATAATAAATTACTTTAAAATATTTATTTTTATTTCATGGATATGTGTTATTGTCTACATGTATATCTGTGTGTGTGTGTGTGTGTGTGTGTGTGTGTGTGTGTGTGTGTGTGTGCTTGGTACCCATGAAAGCCAAAAGATGTCAGATCCCCTAGAGATAGAATTTCAGGCAGTTTTGACCTCCCCAATGTGGGAGCGAGGAACCAAACCCACGTCCTCTGTAAGTGTGCTTCACTATTGAGAAACTTCTCGAACCCCATTAAGGAATTTTTAAACCTTTCAGTAAAATTTTTAAAAATATTTAAAATAAAAAGGAGTCAACATTTGGTTGAGTTTGGAACGCTTGTCTAAGTTTCCCAGATACAAGAATGTTCTCAGAAAAAAAAAAAAAAGGCCTTATAGAATGAGGTGTTTCAAGTCAACTGCAACCTTTGGTCAACATTCTTGGCTTGGGAAGTGACTTCCATACCTTCTATGGAGACTTCAGAAGTATTTAAGAAGGGCCTCCCTGGCAATTTCCATAAAAATCAAAGGACTCATAACAATATTTACTATTGGATTGAGTGAGCTCCTGTAAGATTTACGGGAAATCCAAAGTTTTCATGACAGTTACAGCGGCGTGAGCATGGTTAGCGTGGAATAAAAGGCAGAATGGACAGCAAGCCCCAGTGCTCAGAGGTGGACTGGGTGGCAGGATGCATCCCCTCTCTTGGACAGGAGAGATAACACAGAGGGAGGAGTCAAGAACACAGCGAAGGCCTGGGAGAGATGGCTCAGTGGTTGAGAGCACTTGCTGCTCCTGTGGAGGACCTGGCATGCGTAGAGGCCAGCCCACAATTGCCTGCAACTCCACATCCAAGGACTCTGATGACCTCTTCTGGCCTCATGAGGCATTAGGCCAGCACATGCTACACGTGCATACATGCAAGCATTCACACACACACACACACACACACACACACACACACACGTTTTCCACAGAGGGGAGAGGTTCCACAGAGGCTTGGTTCCCAGCATCCATGCTGGGCAGGTCAAAACTCCCTGAAACTCTATCTCTAGGGGTTGTGATATCCTCTCCGGCCTCCACCTCCTTAAACAGTCAGATCAGAAAAAAAAAAAGCAGGAAATTTGCTTGTGCTTGCCCAAGACATGTGCACAGAGGGAGCGATGGTGAATCTATAATCATTTCCACAGCCCAAGAGTACAAAGGATGTGCTAACAGAACACCCGGTGTGGAGACTGGAATGGGCCACCAGGTCAGTACACATGATTGTGAAAACCAACACGAGCCACTGTAGTGTCTTTCTGTTGTAACTATTGTCCGAGATTAGCCATCGGACGTCCGCCTCTCCTTAGCTATGTCTTGAAGCATTCCCCTACCATGTTTGTGACACTCTCGGGCTGACTCATGGCTCCCTTTGCTACCGTCTGCTGGCCATAATGTTGGGATTGTTGTAGGCCCTCCCCTCCATCCAGAGCTTCAACCCACCCAGAGGTCACAGGAACCAGATTGCTGAAGTCCTCAGCTGTGTCCGAAGCTGTCCCTTTTATCCACCTGACTGCTTCGTGTCAGACACAGCCCCTGAGGAAGTGGGAGTCGGGGAAGGCCTGCGACCACAGAAGGAACCAGGCTTAGGCAAGGCAGAAGAGATTCCCAGAAAAGACAGGGCACCCTCGGGCAACCAGTCAGGTTCAGGAGAAGGGATGGCTGCCTGCTGATGTCTTGAAGCAGCCGCTGAGGCGGCCCCGGGTTGAGCCACCTGAGGCAAGGAGGCAAGGAAGGACCCAGGAAAAAGGAGTCTTCTCCCTCTGGCCTTCAGCAGGGGTTCCTCTCAGGCCCTATCATCCAGAGATCCATGTTAGCCTGTCTCTGCCTGGTCTCTACACAGTTGGCACAGCAGTGAGGGCTGAGTTATGGGAGGTCCTCCTGACGTAGAGTGTCCCTAGAAGAGGGCACCACTGACAAACAAGAGAGAGAAATGATGCCTGAGATAACCTGGAAGGTGGCAGGAGAGAGAGAAAGGAGGTGGCTGCCAGCTAGGACATCAGGGATTGCAGCAGCCTGAGGAGCAGGATAGGCCAGAGAGAAGCCTCCCTGCTGCCTGCTCCGGGGTGGACCTCTAGCTTCCAGGGCTGTGAGAACAAACATTTCCGTTGTTGTGTGTCCTGGTCTGTGGCAATTTGTTAGGGCAGTATACAGGGTGTGTGTGTAGAGGAGGAGGAGTATAAATGGGAGGATGCAGGTATGGCTATCAGTGTAGATGTATGTTTGGGAACTTGGATGTGTGGGTGAGCAGATGGAAAACACACCCCTGAGGTGTATGTGTGTGTGATGTCACATTTTGGGTGTGAAGCCTGCATCTGCGTGGGTGTCAGTCACACCAGCAATGGTCTGAGGCTGCACAGATGGGCTCATTCCTCCGAGGACCGCTGCCTTCCCATCTGGTACCCAGGGCCCATCTCTGTCTCAGAGTATCCCAACCTGGCCCACATCTCACACATAACAAGCAAATAACTTCTGGCAAATAAAGCAAAACAAGATATGTGGGTTGAAAGTTAGAGTATATTCAGGAACAAAAATTAAATTAAAAAAAAGTATTGGTAAACAAAACAGAGATTAGCAGAGTGCCGAGGTGGCTCACGCCAGCCTCAGGAGCTGTGTTGAGCTTTCAAGGGCATGTGTGCCAGTTGTGACTGCCAGTCATCACTGTGCACTAACTTAATATGAATATATAATTAAATCAAGTATATTAAAAAGAAAGAGAGAAAAACCAGAGGTAGTAGATGTTTAAACCATTGCTTTCTAATTATTTCCCTTTCGACCAGCACCCTGAGGCTATAGTCTTTAGGGAATCAAGAAGAGGCTGCATTTCTTTCCACTCTGAACCTAACCACAGCATGTGGCTTAAAGTTTGCCAGCCTGAGGGGCTGGAGAGGTATTATACAAGCGTGATGACCTGAGTCCAGACTCCCCAGAGCCCATGCAAAATGTCAGGCGGGTGGAGCGGCCCAGCTGCAATTCCAGTCTTGACGTGACGATTGGGATCTGCCTAGCAAGCAGGCTAGAGCAGGCAGCTCTGGGTTTGCCTCAGCGAATGAGGGAAAAAAACAATCATAGATCATCTCCAGCATCAAGCTTGGGCCTCCACACCCATGAGTGTACACCTACACACACATTGGCCATACACAAACATACACGTATATGAACTCAACACACACATACATAAAGAAAGAAAGAAAATCCACCAGCATGGGAGTTTTTTTCAGAAATTTTGCTGAGGCTACAAATGAGTTCCCACTCTGAGGCCTGAGTGCTTGACTGCTTATAGCGACACTGGTAGGGAGACCAGGGCCCTAGAGACTGTCTTGGTTAAGGTTTCTATTGCTGTGATCGAATGCCATGACCAAAGGCAAGTTGGGGAGAAAGGGCTTAGTTCAGCTTGTAGTGTGTAGTCCATCATCTAGAAAAGTCAAGGCAGGAACTGAAGGCAGGAAGTCAAGGCAGGAGGTCAAGGCAGGAACTGATGCAGAGGTCATGGAGGAATGCCACTTACTTGCTCCTCATGGTATATTCAGCTGACTCCCTTATACCATCCACAACCACCCACCCAGGGGTGGCACTGAGCCCACCCACAGCAATCATTAATCAAGAAATTGCCTCAAAGGCTTGCTCGCAGGTCAGTCTGGTGGATATGTTTTCTCATCTGGTCCAAATGACTCTAACCTGTGCCAAGGTGACATAAAAACTAACCAGCACAAGGAGTGACCAGAAAAGCAAGTCACATATGACTGGAAAAGAGGAACCAAAGAATTTAGGTAAAACAAACTCCAGGAGTTTTATACCATTCAAATTTCCAGTTACACCCAGTCATCACAGGCTGAAGCAAAGCCTCCCATCCCCCACCCACCTGAACCCCAGCACAGCCAGGTTGAAGAAGTTGAGGCTTCAAATGGTGGGGCTTTAAAAAATAAATAAATAAATGTGATGGGCTGGAGAGATGGCTCAGAGGTTAAGAAAACTTGCCATTCTTCCAAAGGTCCTGAGTTCAATTCCCAGCAACCACATGGTGGCTCATAACCATCTATAGCAAGATCTGGTGTGCAGGCAAAATGTTGTGTAAATAATAAATAAAATCTTTTAATAAATAAATAAATAAATGTGAGTGTGTGTCTGTCTTTCTTTGTGTCTATCTCTGTCTGTCTCTTGCTTTCTCTCTCTCTCTGTCTGCCTCTGTGTGTCTGTCTCCGTGTATATATGTATGTCTATGTGTATGTGTGTGTCTGTCTGTGTGTGTCTGACTCTGTGTGCCTGTCTTTGTCTCTGTCTCTTCCTGTCTCTCTGTTCTGTGTGTGCCTTTCTCTGTGTGTGTCTATGTCTGTCTTTCCCTGTGTGTGTCTGTTTTTGTGTGTGTGTGTATACAGGCACACATGTTTTATAGCATATGGAAGTTAGAGGACAACTCTTGGGAGTGGATTCTCTCTCTCCCTTGTGTGACCTGGAAAACAAACTTGGGCAGGCCTCCATATGATTCTACCCACTGATCCATCTTGCCAGCCAATGGCAGGTCTTTATGAAGGCATTTCATGAGCCCCTCCAGGCACCTACAATTACATTAAGTGCTACAGGGATCTATGAAAAACTGCTACCACTTACTGCCTGGGGTTGGGAAAAGAACCCTCTTCCTCATTCCTTGCCTGGGGTGTTTGCACTAAGAACAATGTGCATGTGCCACCCCACTGTTTTATAAACATGTTTTCAGAAGAGACACACTGCACAGGATATGGAAATATTGGGAAAGAAAGGAAAGGTGAGGACTGCTCAAGTTGAGAAGTGCTAAAGTACCATGGCTGCTCTTCAAAGTCAACCTAGTTGGCACTGTGAAGGTTGAAAACGAGAGGAATGGCTCTCCAGTTCAGAACTGTGATGAACCCATACGCACCTAAGAACTTGGCTCCAAACACAGGAAGCAAACAGTGACAGAACCACAAATACTGGTCACAAGACAAGTTTCATACACCTGCCCCGGTAACAGACAATAACTCACTGGAAAATATAGGAATGTTCAAAAGAATAAGCCAGGTTTTATTCGGACTGAAGTATGCTTATTTATTATTCATTCAACATCAAGACACAGAGCTGTGCTGTATAGTGTGATCTCATTGGTGTTTTTAACTTACTTGTGTGGGCTCAGGCATTTTCTCACACACTGTTTGGTTCTGCAAATCATTTTCCGTAAGACCACATGTGTAAGGACAGAGAAATATTGTCTCCAGTTTCATCACCTTGATCGTGTTTAAACTTTATCACCCACACATATTAATTAGTTTTAACCCCATATTTAAAAAAAGAAGGAAGGAAAAATAGTTTCAAATTTGATTAATTAACTTGCCTTATGAACAGTATCCAGCTGGCTTCCCAATTACTGTGTCAACTCAGATTGGCGGCAGAAATAATTACACAAAGTCAATCTTCAGGGGAGAAGCAATGCGGTATTTGAGCATCAGTCTATTTATTACGAAACTAAAACACGTACCAAAACATGGTGGACCTTATAAGGAAAAATGCCCTTGTGAACTTTTAATATCCCTTAAAGCAGCTGTACCCCCTCGGCTCTGCCCACCTTCTCCAGGGGACATGGAAAGGATCGGCAAGATGGAGCAGAGTCAGGGCACCCCCCACATTGGACACCAACCAAACAGAGGCCCATCTTGGACTATTGCATTAGTGTTTGAGTCATTCATATGTCAGATGTGTTTGCCTCTACACAGAGCAACCCCAAGGGTGCATGATGAAAGAATGGGGAAAAAATGGAGTGAATGAATGATTGAATAAGTGAATGAGTATTTGAATGAGTAAGTGAATGAATGAGTGAATAAATGAATGAGTGTGTGAGAGACTGAATGAGCCCTGGCTCACGGGAGGAGCTGGACAAAAAAATTAATAAGGCCCAATCTCCCACTATTGACAGTTACTGGTGTCTGTGTTTTTGCAAATTAGTCCCAGGACGATCTCTGAAGAAGGTTCTGGAAGAGGAGTAATATCTCCTCAAGCATCCTCACCCTTCCTCCCTCCACTCAATCCTCACACCTTAGGACAGAACTTCACTGTGTGCAGGGCCTTCATCCACCCTCAAGGTCATGCCACCTCCGAAACGGCTCCCGTGGTTGCCCTTGAGAAGGAGGCGGCAGAAGCCCAGAGAGTCCGCAGAGTGGCCTGGAGCCAAGTGGTGACGTTACTCAGCTGGGCCAGAGGCCAGAAGCAGGCACGGTGTCCTCCTGGGATCCGCGCGGGAATGTAAGCCGCTCTGCTGTCCTTCCTCCGCAGCCGCAGTCGTGGGTAGACATGATCGTGCCTGAAGGAGTGGGTTTAAGACGCCACTCAAGCATCGCAGTGAGGGTGGACTCGGGCAGGCGTTCGTGGAACACGTGAGATGCAGGGGTGGGGTGGAGGGAAAAGCAAACACGGGGTCCAGCGGAAACAGCCAGCCAGCCACAGGAGGGGAAAAGCGGTCTCTCAAGAGATGGAATTAGCCATGGGGCTGCCTGGGGTCAAAGGATCGACCCGGAAGGGCTGATACTCAGATGTGCCTCCCGGAGGCTGCCACTGCTCATTTGACGTCATGTCCAAACACTTAGAGATCACTTGGGTCCTAGGTGAGGGGTAGTATCTCATTCGGAGGCAAGTCTCAGGGATCTGGATTTGCACCCTTGCCCCTAACTTCCAAGATCCATGTAGCTTGGCAGCTGCTCAAAGTTCGCATCTTTAATAAATATCTCCCACTCCCATTGAAAAGAGCTCAGGAAGATACCACACTAGGCATCCCCGAGAACCCCTTTCTTCTCAGAGAAGAAAAAAAAGATGCAAATTAATCCGTAGTCCTGGGGAGACACAGGTAAGACCAGGTGACCACGTGAGCAAAGCCTAGTTGACTTGTCCCTGTTCTTTACCCTTTGGAGAGGCTTTGGACATAGAGGCAGCTGCTGGAGGAGGAGGCCCAGAAAGAGGTTTACTTCTAGGCTGACCCTTGAGGCCCCTGAGAAGCATCCCCAGAACAGCATCACGTCACATGGTGAAGATTTACTGCCACTGGAGTCGTAAGCACAGGGCCAGCACTGTCCTTCTGGGGATAAATATCCTGGCCACACAGGCCTGTGTTAACTCGGTGTGGGTCCTGTCTGCTGCACTTCTGCCATCCGGAATTTTCTTTTATTGGTCTGCTGAGTCTGTCCTTTCCCTAACCCTCTCTGAGCCACAAGAAGACAGAGCCGTCTTCTCCCAGCTGCCATTTGCCTCCCTGTTTTTTTTTTAGGAAGAAAGTTATACCACAGGAAGCGGTGGGACACTGATTCTGTCATGCTCTGTAAACCCAGAGCTGGGAATGTGAGGTAAGGATGTCAGGACAGGCTCTCCAGGAAGGACATAGCTCAGAGGGTGAGATCACAAACACCCCAGGCCAGCAAGGACAGTGAGCCCGACTCTGTAGGAAGGCCAGGGCTAAGAAGTGGGCTCACAGATACCTTTAGCCAGCTACTGTTTCCTGACAGGTTCTTCCTGGTACAAGGAGGGAGTGCAGTTCAGAGGAGCCAGCTCTTCAAAAGGCACTTACCAGGGCACAGACTGCCTTCCTGTATTTTATCAAGACCCACCCAAGTCCATCCAGCCAGAAAGAGACTGGAATGGAGACCTAGGCCAATAAGAGTATCCTCTGATGGTACTCAATAGATATCACCTGATGAGTAGCCCTAGAATTCCGTGGCTCACCCTGAGAAAGGTGACCAGATATCACAGGGATAGGGGGTGCTTCAAGGTCCCTAGCTATTAATCCCAACGAAACCAACATCAGATCAATGGCTCATGAAAGCCAGGAGCCTAAACTAGGAAGCTTCAGCCTCATCTTGAATCATGCTGAACAAGCCCAAAGATGCCAGTGGTCACCCGAGGATCCTAGGTGCTAATTTGCCTCTAGTCCCTCATCTCAGGGCTGGAGCTGAGCTCTACTACAAGTCAGGTGGATGGTTAATCTTCTCTGTTAGCTCAAGTGGGTTTGGAATCACCTAGGAAACTGGCAACGCACATTTCTGGGAATGTCTATAAGAATGTTTCTAGACGGGATGAATGGAGCTATACCTTGGCTAGCCTATCTTCGTAGACTAATGGCATGAACAGAATAAAAGAGAAAGAAGGGATTGAAATCTCATAGCTGCAGACATTCTTTTTACCATGATGTAAGCCACTCCGCCATATCTTCCCCATCGTGATGGAGTGTACCTTCTGAAACCATGAGCCAAAATAAATTCTTCCTCCCTTCAGTTTTCATCTTAGGTGATTTTTTTGTTGTTGTTTTGGTTTTGGTTTGTTTGTCTTTTGTTTTGTGTCTGTGTGTGTGTTTTTGTTTGTTTGTTTGTTCTTGTTTTATACATGAAGGTAAGAACAGCAGCGCACAAGTCAAGGGCAATCATGTCCTTCTCAGGCAGGACCAGACCAGGGTGGGGCCAAGAAGATGGGGGGGGGGCAAGAGGGGAGGATCTGCTGTCAACCATGAAGACAAACAAGGGACAAGAGAGTCACTGCGACTTGGGAGAGCTTAGAGAATCCAGCCAAATTCTATTTCTACAAATGAAGGATGATAAGAGGCATAATTAGCTAATGGAACCAGGACAGGCCACATAATGCAGTGTGTGGGGCTGGGAGCCATGGCCTTTCTGTGTTTAAAATACAAATCAGCCCTGAAAGCTGCTTTGCAGAGGAACCAGGCAGATGACACTGTATACAGGGTCCACACAAGCCACCTGGACCAGCAGCTTAGGCAAACAGGATGCACTAAACTGGGACCAGCAGCTCAGACAGACAGGAGATAGCAGGTAGCCATGTCGGCAGTTCTTAACATAAAAATAAATAAGTACATCGCCTCAGCACGCAAATTTTACTTTTTCCTTAAAAAAGAGTTAAATTATATGTGTAGCAAAAGTCACTTCAAAATAAAATTATATGTGATTTGTAAGCAATAGATGTTTGACTTGTTTTGGTTTTGAGACAGGTTCTCACGATGTAGCGCTGACTTGGCCTGGAACTTCCTATGTAGCCCAGGCTGGCTTGAAACTCTCAGCACTCCGCCCACCTCTGCCTTTGAAGTGCTGGAATTAAAGGCATGTGCCCCCACATCCAGGCACATGGTCTACTTGTTTATCTATTGAATACACCCAGGGTTGAGGTGACTGGGTAGGAACTTACACAGGGTCCTGCTAGGCCTTTCTTGAAAACAATTAAAAGTGACAATTTTTTTGGGGGGGAGAGTCAGGTGGTTGTGTGTATGTGTTTGTGTGAGAGAGAGAAAATGTCACAAAGGAGAAAAGCCCCATTCCAGATGACCAACTGCCATTTTTACCCAGATACAGCAGAGTGCTTCTCTTCCTGTCCCAACAGGAAAGCCCATGAAAAACAAACAAAACATAACAAGCAAGCTCTTTGGCTCACTTTTGAGCCAGCTAGGAGCTTGTACTATTTCCTGCTGCTGTATCATTAGCTCCTTGAAAAGCTTTTCGGGAATGGTTTACTTGCCTATTTCTGATCCTTATCATTAGTAGAGTGGGTTGAGCTGGTGACTCAGAGAAGACAGTGGAATCTGCAGCGGCAGCCACAGCAGCAGCGGCAGAAGCAATGAGAGGGCAGCTGGCATTTCAGGGAGCAGCCAGGGCAGAGATAACAGGGAGCAGCAGTTATGGAGATAAGGGCTGGGAGGAACTGAAAGCATGGAACTGAGGACCATAGTTTCTGGGAAAGTTCTAGGGAGCAGCCAACTCTATAAACCCAGGATTTCAGCTACTGCAGGCCTGGACCTGTCATTGATGTGGAGCACGTTACAACAGTAGCATTGCCACCTGCTGATACATGGGTTCTTTGCTGCTGCTTTTCAGGGCTGCTAGATGCTGAGGGTGACAACGCCTGCTGAGGCCAGTACAATAGGTCTCCAAATCCTAGAATAATAAATAATAAAGTTCTCAGGGCTCAGAACTCTAAGTCTCTGCCTCTGCCAGCCCAGTTCCTAGGCCTTAAGCACTGGAGAGTCTGAGGTTGCTAGCCTACTCATGATTCCTATCCAGGTAGAGAAGAAGAATAAGCCCAGGTAGCTCATTCGGAACACATCTGAGGGAAGAGAGGTGGGCAGGAGGTGACAGCCTAGGATGGGAGAGATGGACCGTGAACCTCAACAGCACAAAGCACACACGCAGACTATCCAAGGCCTCCTCCCTAAAATGGACACAGACCGAGATAAATAGAAAGCTTAACTATGAGCCATGTGTGGGAGGGGCAGGGCAAGTAGCACTGGAGGAGGTTAGAGAGGGCCAGCATCTGAGCTACAGCCTGAGCTCTCAGGAGACCTCCTCAGGACTGTGTACTTCAAGATGAACTGAATAACTTAGCCAACAAATATTGTTTAAAGTCCCATGAACCAGATTTCCACTTACTGTCCCTTGGAGCTCCTCAGGCTCATCCTGGCCACCAGATAGGCTCCCTGGTGTGGTGGTGACCCTGTGTATTCCAGGAAAATGTATTAAGGGCAGTCCTGAGCGATGAGGGTACATAGTTGCCTCTCCAAAGCTCCCCCACACCTTCCCTACCTATCTGCAAGGTGATTGCGGGAGAGAGGGTCCCTTGGCACCTCATGGGGCCTGGCACGGGCAGGTACTTCTTTCTGGAGTAGGTCCCACCTTGAGAGCCTTGTTTCCACATGCCCTTTGCTTCTCTGAGGATGGACAGTTCTCAGCAGTGTTTATGGCTGGCTGGCTAGTCACTTTAGACAGTCACTAACCTACATATACACTGAGGGGTTTGAATATATTATAATTTTCTGAGATGGGGGGGTCTCATGTTACTGGGAAGCTAGATTCAAGCTTGTTGTTATGGAGCTGAGGAAAACTTTGAACTTCTGATCCACCTGCATCCACTTCCTGGCATCTTAGTTAAGGTTTCTGTTGCTGCAATGGAACACCATGACCAAAAAGTAAGTTGGGGAGAAAAATATTTATTTGGCTCACATTTACCACACTGAAGTCCATCACTGAAGGAAGCCAGGAAAAGAACTCAAAGAGGGCAGGAACCTGGAGGCAAAAGCAGAGGCCATGGAGGGGTGCTCTTACTGGCTTGCTCCTCCTGGATTGCTCAGCCTGCTTTCTTATAAAACCCAGGACCACCAGCCCAAGGATGGCACCCTCCAAAATGGGCTGGGCCCTCCTCCATCAATCATTAAATGAGAAAATGCCTTTCAGGCTTGTGTACAGCCCTTTCTTATAGAGGCATTTTGCAACCAAGGCTCCTTTCTTTCTGATACAGCTATACTTTTCAGTGTTTGTTTTAAAAACCCTTTAATCCTCTACCTCCATTTAACTAACCCCCCAATCCAAGGTAGGAGAGAGAAGGTTAATGGGAGAGGGGTCATAGACCCCTTTAGTTCTCCTGGATGTTTAGGGTCAATGGGTCTTTGGGTGATATACCAATCTCCATCAACAGCAAATGCAGCCAGCAGTCTCCTCCAAGCCACTGCATGCCCAAAGAGTTTCTGTCTGTCTGCTCCAAATCGCCAGATGGTCGGTCTTTCTGGTCTCTCCAAACTGCTACTCACCACCAGCTAACACCTCAAGCCACACCTTCTCTTTCTGGGCTCTCAAATTTATATCCTCCTCCAGAGTCCTAGACCACGCCCCTCTCCAAGGTAAGCCGTCACCAGCTGACAAAAGCCACGCCCCACACCAGACAATTGACAGCTGTAGACAAACTATAGCCCAAATGAAATCCCACACTTGGGATTAAAACAAAATCGTATTTACATAACATAACTGAGGTTTTTAAAGAAACCAAAACTTCCATAACAATACTTTGTGTCAAACTGACAAAACTAGCCAGCGCACCTGGTTGTATGGGCACAAAACAGGTGAAGTCAACCTGTAGGAGCCAGTTCTCTCTTTTCACCAATGGGTCTCACTGAGTTCAGGTTGTCAGACTTAGTCAACAAGACTAAGGACCTGCCATCTCCTGAGCTATCTCCCCAATCCTAAGGCATACTTTTTAAAGGGGTAGGGAGCAAAAGAAAAATCTAAGCCAAATCAAACCCACAATCAGACAGACAGACAGAGCTGGGGCATCTTTCCAATTCTGCAGTATGGGAGGCCAGCCTGGCATGGAGCCCAGCTTCCTGTTAGACTCTTGTGGGGGGACGAGCAAGAGGGGTCTATGACCAGGCATGAGGTAGGGTGTAGGACACAGAGCCTGTCCCCAGGCTGAGTGTCCACCAAGCCAAGTCCTTTCACCCTTCCTAGGCAGGGCAGGGTGGCCCCTCCACATTGCTTTGACTATGGGTAACACTGCCTTCAGTGGCTGGGTCAGTACCTAGGAGCCCATTTGCTTCCGCTCAGCTCTGCTGTCCTCCACCAAACCGGGAGGTCAGCAAAAGCCAGCTCTGCATTTGAGGCCCCAACCATGTGGCTGCCTTACAACCCTAACAGAGAGCAGATTAAACCCTTGTCAGGCTCTGCCATGTGAAACAAGCACATGGTGTTTTGTGGCTATTCTCCATCCTCGGAAAAAAGAATCAAGACAAGGGATGGGGACACACACACACATACACACACACACACAAACACACACACACACATACACACACACTGCACAATGCCCCCGACTTGTGACTGTTAACAACTGTTCTCAAGAAAGTCATAGCAGGACCTTGTAAGTTCCCACCAAGATAAATTTAATACAGAGAAACAAACACAGGCCGCACTCACAGATTCTACCTGGAAACATGGAGCCTGGAGAGAGATCAGGGAGCATGCTCATGGCCTCCAGTGGACTATAGTGATTCTCAGACACACTACATTTCCTCACAGAAGTCAGAGGGGTTGGAAAAATCCCATCACCTTCTTGGAGCTACAGCAACCGGGGAGCCCATCCCAACCAAGAGCAGCCTGGATTATGAACAAGGGAAGGGTCAACATGAAGACAGCAGTGGGCGGGGCAGCAGGGAACCCCTGCCTACTGACATCCCTGGGCAGGCATGGGGGGAACAGGGGCTGCTGTGATGTAGATGGGAGCCTGGGTCACGTCCTGGACAAATCCTGGAATTCCTGGCTTATTTCTAGCCCTGTAAAGACATCAGAGGACAGGCTTTCCCCTAGAGCATACGGATCTAGGCAGTAGTAGCTGGAGGATGAGGAGATTTAGCCAGTGCCGTGAACTGGACAGAGCCAGGGCACCAGACAGAGGATTCAGCAACTGCTGGAGTTTGCTTAACTAGGAAAGAGCAGGGCAGGGGACACAGAGGCTGAGGTAAAGCTTTGCACAGCCACAGGCCTAGTAGGACAGAGAGTATGACTCATCCAGAAGAGCTCAGAGGCAGGAAATAGAACAATAGGAGAGCTGAGGCTCTGCCCAGTGAAAATGTAGCAGGAAGTCACAAAAGGAATGTGATGGGCAGAAGGTGGGTTCCCAGGAGGGTTCCAGACAATTCTCTCAAGTCTCGTTCTCTCAGAGCAAAACGCAGATTAGATATGGTCACAAGTCTGATCTGTGAACCGGAGAACAAGTCTGCATACACGAGAAAGGGGGGATGGCACAGTTGTTAGAGAAGGCACAAATCGGGATAGCCAGTTTTTGAAAAATTAAAAACAAGTACGATAGAAAAAAAAATTGTGGGTTGTGTGGCAAGTTTTCCCCCTGCACCAAAGTGGAACCTGTTGATATACAATGAAATGTTTATAATGATGCTTTAGAAAGTCAAAGGGAAAAACAGATGCATGCTGGGAATATAGATTTTGAAACTACGCTGTGTGACCTGTGGGCGGGGAAGGGGGACAGAGGGAAGATAAAACAAAACAAACAAACAAAAACACAGTTACCAAAACAGCTGAGCCCAGTCCTGCCCACTCTTCTCTTACTGCAGCACCTGCTAGGGAGGGAGGGCAGGAGAGAGAAGGGGAAAGGAAGAGAGGGAGGGTGGACCCAGGAAGTTGGCTAAATAGGAAGTTTCAGAGGTACCATCTTGCTCTCCCACTGGGGACATCCGTAACAGCTCTGCTTCCTCCTCAAGCCAGTCTCCAACTCTCCAAGATGGACATATAGGTACAGCTCCAATCCTCAGTGTTTTGGGGAAGACCACACGGCTACTGCCACACAGTGCTGAGCTCAGAGCGGTGCTCCCAGGCCCTGTATCATTACACCATTATGATGCCACGGGGATATTAAGAAAGATAACTCCAGGGGGCTGGAGAGAGGGCTCAGCTGTTCAGAGAACTGGCTGCTCTTCCAAAGAACCTAGGTTCAATTCCCAGCATCCACATGGCAGCTCAGTTCCTGAGGATCTGACACCCTCCCGCAGGCATACATGCAGGCAGAACACCAGTATACATAAAGTAAAAATTAAAAAGTCATTTAAAATAAATTAAAAATTAAAAGTCATTTTAAAAACAAGAAGAAATAATTAAATAATGAAAGAAAGATAACTCCAACAGCCAAGGGCTCTATGGGCTTTGCTGTCTAAGAGCCATTAGGACATTAGCCATTGAGAAGCACTCTCCAGGATGATCTTTTCCAGATCCCTCCACTTGCCTGCAAATTTCATGATGTCCTTGTTTTCAATGGCTGAGTAGTATTCCATTGTGTAGATGGACCACAGTTTCTTTGTGCATTCCGCAGTTGAGGGACATCTGGGTCGTTTCCAGTTTCTGGCTAGTACAAACAAAGCCTCTCTGAATATAGTTGAGCAAATGTCCTTATTGTGCGGTAGAACATCTTTTGGGTGTATGTCCAGGAGTGGTATAGCTGGGTCTTGAGACAGAGCTGTTCCAAAAAAAAAAAAAAAAAAGCGCCAGATTGATTTCCAAACTGGTTGTACAAGTTTGCACTCCCAGCAGCAATGGAGGAGGGTTCCCTTTTCTCCACAACCATGCCGGCATGTGCTGTTGCTTGAGTTTTTGATCTTAGCCATTCTAGAAGCACTCTCCAATCTCAAGGATGCCCAGAGCGAACTGCCTTAGAGTGGCATTTCTTCCTTTCTTTTTGAAACCAACCCATTAATTATGTTGTTAAAAGTAACCAATATGTGGGCCTAGACCCCAAGCCCTAAGAATGCTAGAGTTACAGTTCCAAAATGTGGTGCGGTCTGAACATCAGCGTCTCAGTCTAGAGTGTCCGGAAGGGAGCAAACCAGTGCAAAGTTCTCATTTCTCTATGCGCAGTGTTCCATAAATCTTACCCTTGGGGGAGCCTCCCTTATAGTATCAAGGTAGCTTTGGCATTTTCAAACTTCTCATCCGTTCTACAGGACCATCCAAGAAAGAGAAGGAACTTCCAGCCACAAACCACAAAGCAGCCCTGCTGGTGGAAGTGGCTTGCCTTCTCCAGAACAGGACCTGGGAGGAGGATGGTCCATGTGGTTTCACATCGCCAGGGAAGACTCTCCAACTGTGGAGGATGATCTGCCCTGGGGGGAGATGGACAGCCAGGTAAAAAGTGTGTGTGTGTGTGTGTGTGTGTGTGTGTGTGTGTGTGAGAGAGAGAGAGAGAGAGAGAGAGAGATAATGCCACTGAGGAAGACAGTTGGCCTATCAAACTCAGACTGCATACAGTCCACTGTAGGTTTCCAGTGAGCTGCTGCCAAACCCTCACCCAGCTTGCCGACGCCCTTACCTCCCTTACAATCCCCCTGGCAGTCTGTTCTGCATGTGCCAAATGACTGACTTTGACCTTTGACCCAGCTGCACAGCTTGCTCTGAGGGAAGTCTGATCTGCTCTCCTTGGAAGCAAAACAGCAGGGCCCTGAAAGGTGCCACTTTACACGGGAGGGACTGTGATGGCCAGCTGTTTACAACCTTATAAAAATACCCAAGTAGGGCCCAGAGGGCTCAAGAATGATAGCCGAGAAGGGATTTCCGTTACTGTCTACAGGGTACAGGAGGCTGGGCCCAGAGAGAATGCATTGCTTTCAAGGTCGCAGACAGGAGCCGGCTCTTACCCCAAGCAAACTGCATTAACGCAGACCTCTAAGCAATTCTGAGATGCCAGACTCACCTCCACTCCTTTCCAGTTGACGTGGGAGGAGGGTGTGCGCGCTGAGCAGGCTGAGACCGGAGTCTGAAGGCTCCCCTGGCAGGGCCAGGCTGCAGAGCAATCTGATTAGTGCACAGCTCGGAGCTGTGATCCGATTAGGCCCTCGGCCCCATCCTGGTTTCCCTGGATGGAGGTGGCTGGAGACAGGCAGATGGCGGATGGAAGAGGGGTCTGGCTTGATGCTGGAGATTAAAATGCTTCCCTGGGGAGCTGCCAGCATTCGCCTGGCCTTGGCAGCAGAGCTAACCTGGCAACTGGAGAGAGGTCCATTTGAAAAATTAAAGATATGTGGGAGATAGAAATATCTCTGGAAATTTCCATCAGTGTGCTGGTGGTGGGGGCCCAGCCTGGTCACCCCATTGGGTTTTGTTACAGGCTACCAACTTCCTGCCAAGCCATCTATTAGACACCTACCCTGGGTCTGCCAAGGGAATGAGTAACAGGCTGCATATTAAATGGAGTTTATTTTCAAATCCAAGACACATTCAAAGACAGGCATCAGCAGAGGCACACAACTTCCGACCTCTGCCCCGCTCTACCCGGCCTGTGGGCTGTGTAAGGCGAGCGGACAAAGGCTGACCATTCCAGTGGTGGGATTCTGTTACATGGACCTGGTGGGGTGCTGGGTTTGTAGAATTGGGGAGCTGGAGTGAGTTTCCACTTTGAAATCCAGAAAGAGGGGCTGGAGAGCTGGCTCAGCAGTTAAGAGCACTTGTTGCTCTTCCAGAGGACCTAGCTCAATTCCTAGGACCCACATGGTGGCTCCCAACTGCTTATAGCTCCAGTTACAGGGGATCTGACCTCCTCCTCCCCAACCCCTAATCTTTAACTTTTTAAAAAATCTTGTTTGCTTCGAGACACAGTTTCTCTGTGTAGCCTTGGCTGTCCTGGACTCGCTTTGTAGACCAGGCTGGCCTTGAACACACAGAAGATCCTCCTGCTTCTCCCTCCCAGAGTGCTGGGATTACAAGCATGTACCAGCACTCCCAGCTTCCATCTTTAACTTTTAAAGTAACTTTCATGCTGTGTTCTGTAGTGGGAGTGGCAAAGCCTGCTAAAACAAGTGGTCATTTGCTACTTTTCCTTGCACCAGTTAGTACGTTCTGTTTGTTTTTGTCCTTGACCACATTTTGTGTTTTGTGTGTGTGTGTGTGTGTGTGTGTGTGTGTGTGTGTGTAGCTGGGGTTGAATCCAGGCTTTCTGCATGCTAGGAAGGTGCTGTACCAATGGTGCCCCGCAGCCCTGCTCACTTTATTTTCCTTCTGACCACCGTAGAGGGTGTGTTGGGCTGCCTATCAGTGTTTCAATTTGCTTTCTTCCCCAATGAATAACGGCAACTTTTCATATGCTTCTTTGCCACCAGCAAAATCTTTCCTAATGTTTTCCCTATATGATTTTCTTCTTTGAAAATAAACCTCGTTTTCCTAACAGCTTTACATGTGCAGGGAGATCATGAAGCTGCCCCGGAGTCCCCAATGGTCTCACACCAGTCCCACCGTAAGCACCTCCTACTGGAAAGCACCCTTCTCCTCATTACCAAATCAGACCAAGACACTGCTTCCAAAATCCGTTCCTCAGTTTCCCTCTATTACCTTCTTCTGTGCCAAGATCCCATTCAGGAGCCTCATTGCAGGTGATCCACACCTTAGGGCCTTCTTGGCAGTGGTGGTTTCTCACACTAGAGTTGTTTCTGACGACCTTGGCCATACAGTGGCAGAATGTTCTGCACCAGCACTTGCTGGGATCCACTGGGGTTTTTTTTTTTGTTTGTTTGTTTGTTTGTTTTCTTCTTAGTCATCTGGGGTCCTGCTCATTGGGAAAAAGACCGTGCATGAGCGCAATTTTCATTGCACGTAAAGAAGCCCATAGCCAGCCCAACTCAGCACTGGGTTGTAGACCTGGCCCCTGCCGGAGGAGTTTCCAGGTACACACTCAGACTGGGGCTTGGCACTCACCACCAAGAGCAAGGTCTCATGAACCCTGTCTATGACCTTGGCACGGACTCTACTCTACGTGAATTACATGATATGGAAATACTTTGTGCTGCTCGTGTTACCCCAGCGCTGGACTCTGTGTCTCCTTAACAGCCTCCATGCCTTTCTATTGCCCGACAGTGTGGTGTTCACTTGCTGTTTCTGGGCTTCGGCCCCCTCTGGCACAGACACTCCAGGCTCGTCATATGCATGACTTGCTCAGCTCTGAGCATCAGTCAATCCTCCGTGGAATCATCAGTCATTTCTCCGTGGAACTGTGGCTCCTGTCATGGTCCTGTCACCAGGTCCTGGGGCACCAAAGACGCGGCTCAGCTGATAGAGTGCTTGCCTAGCATGCTCTGGGATCCATCCCCAGCACCTCATGAACTTGGAGTTGGCTGGGGAGGGGGGTGTACAGATGTAATTTCAGCACCTAGGAGGTAAGAGCAGGAAGAGAGGCAAGGGTGATTGAGAGGCACGGAAGCTGTTAAGGAAAAGACCAGAGGCCAGTGTAGAAATTTCATTGACTGAATGGGCTACAACAGACTCTGTCTCAAATAGGGGAGAGGGGAGAAAGGAAGGAAGGAAGGAAGGAAGGAAGGAAGGAAGGAAGGAAGGAAGGAGGAAGGAGGAAGGAAGGAAGGAAGGAGGAAGGAAGGAGGAAGGAAGAAGGAAGGAAGGAAGGAAGGAAGGAGGAAGGAAGAAGGAAGGAAGGAAGGAAGAAGGAAGGAAGGAAGGAAGGAAGAAGGAAGGAAGGAAGGAAGAAGGAAGGAAGGAAGAAGGAAGGAAGGAAGGAAGGAAGGAAGGAAGGAAGGAAGGAAGGAAGAAGGAAGGAAGGAAGGAAGGAAGGAAGGAAGGAAGGAAGGAAGAAGGAAGGAGGAAGGAAGGAAGGAAGAAGGAAGGAAGGAGAGGAGGAAGAGGGAGGGAGGAAGGGAGGAAGGAAGGAAGGAAGGAAGAAGGAAGGAAGGAAGAAGGAAGGAAGGAAGGAGGAAGGAAGGAAGGAAAACAAGAATCTAGATCTAAGCTCTGACTAGCTCACTGCACCAGCACAGATGCTCCTGGACCCCCCAGAGGACTGAAGGGAAGTATGTACACATGTGTCGTGGGTACATGTGAATGCTTCAGCACATACCTAGAATGTATCAGTAAGGCACCATGCCATTCTGATGTCCCCAGCTTCCTTCTGCTGAAGAGACCTCAGGGGACCCTTCTGGCTTCTTTTTGCCCATGCCACCCTTCGCTACCCCTCCAAGATGTCACCAACTATTTACCCAGTTGTTCAAACTATGGATGGCATCATGGGACATGCTGGCCACCCCGAGGGATGACTTTACCATCAAAACACCCAAGACCCTTCTTCTCCTGAGCCTGCAAAAGTTAGTCATCCCTGGGAGGCCAGCCCCTGTCTGTCCCATGTCAGCATGCTCTATGAATGAGGAACACAGGTGAATGTGACAAGACATTTGCTCTACTCTGGGCTCCTCCTTTCTGAGGAGGCTAAGTGATGGTGAGGAGGGGCCAGGACTTCATGCACCTATGCAAGGACTCTTTTCAAAGTCGTAGCAACATTCAGACAGGAGCAAATTTTTCTCCTACCTGGGGAAAAACCCAGAGTAGTCTGCTCTACCAATGATGCTTTCCTTTCTGGCTTCATCAGGGCTGGAGGACGGTCCCCTCTTCCTCTCTGTGGTTTCTTTGGCCTTGGGTTCTTCTCTGATACACATTCACCTACCTAGATCAGGGGTAAGGGGGGGCAGGTATTCAGATCTTGGTGGACCTCTTTTTATCTCTGACCTCTACCTATGACTTCAGCCATCTTTGCCTCTTAGGCTTTTAACAATATGTCCCCAGTTGTAGGACACTAGTCCCCCCCCCCCCCAGAGAGCTCAGGCCTTCCTGTCCTGGTTTGTCCTGGTCTATTTCTATTCCCCACTACCACCACCAGGAAGGGCAATGCCTGGCATCCAGATCCCCACCACCGAAAGTTCCAAGTGCCCCCACCAGACTTCATTTATTTGAGGTAGGAGGAATTCAGGCTCAGGTTCCATAGTTACTCTTCAGCTGGTGTAGAGAATCTTGGGGCCTTCTAAAACTCCCAAAGACCATCCTCTAGTAGTTACCAGGACTTTCCTCTGAAGCATGTATGATCTGTGTGGTCATTGTCATGTGTGATCTAGGCGCAGGCTTGGTCCTCAGAACATTCCTTGCAGAATTGAGGGAGTCTTGCTGGATTCAGGGCATGCGTTTGCAGGCACATCTTCCACTGCCTTTCCTCAGCTCTGATGTAGTGTCCCACTGGTTCTGGAAACTGCCCTTGCAGGTGCAAGCCTGCGAAAGGAGACTGTGATGTCATTTTCACACACAAGGACAGACGCACAGGCCTGCTCTAACCGGAATCTGATTTCCTCCTACATAACGCCATGGAAAAAGGGCTAAGGTCACAGTCTGCTCCTCCTCGTTCCTTTAGTCTTGGTTGTCTGAGGTCATTTACCCATAGCTGTGAGTCATTCAGGCCTTGACTTGCACTGTTGCGTCTAGATAGTGTCTTCTATACATGTACAGCAATGGACAAGCGTGGCAGTCGTGAGATGGGGAGGGGATTGAGTTCAGCCGCTTCCTGTCTTTTACTCTTTCTTCTCCTGATTCCAAGAGTGGCTGAGAGTCAGAGACATCCCAAAGCTCGGGAGATCTCTGTCTGTCCACCATGGGCAGAGCTCTGACCTGCAGTAAAAGTAGCCAGGCCTCAGAGCAGCTGACCCAATGCTTTGGTGGTCCCACCCACTTCCAGAGCTTGCCCAGATCCTTGCCTCCCTTCTTTCCCATTATCCCAATGCTGAGCTCATTCCCACTTGGTGGGCTAAGGCCATGGACCGCTGGATGGGTGCCTACCCCGAAGCTGGGGGGCATGGGCTGTGGGATGATGGGGTTAAAATATATTTCTGCCTTGCCCTGGGCCATGGTGGCAGCGAACTCTGTGTCTAGCAATTTACCTTATAAATATCCTGGCGTGCGAGTGAAACCATGAATATTCAGGTGATTCGTTCTTCGCTGCTGTTAAAAAAAGAGCATGGAAGTGCTTTGTGTGCAAGAGTGGAACCATCTGCAAGATGTTAAGCGGAAGTGCACAGCCGTGCTGGCTGGCTGTCCACTGGGTGTGTGGAGAAGGAGGAGAAGTTTCACTGGCCAGACTGTCTGGTTGCCTGTACGTGGGCTCCTCCACCTGAAAGCTTCTAGCTGGAAGCTCTACCTAGGACTTCCACCCCACACAGGCCACACGCTCCTCTGAATGGGGGCTGTAGATGGGAAACCACCTCCAGACTAGGCACAGGGTACGGGCTCTCGGAGACGTCTCACTGAGTACAGGTTTGTGCTTTAAAAAAAAAAAAATTCTTTGAATTATGCAAATAAAGTATCCATTTACTAAAACAAAGGCTTTAAAATTTACCTGGAAACAAGTCCAGCCATGATGGCTCATACTTATAATCCCAGCACATAGAAGGCTGAGGCAGGAGGATCATCATGCATTCACAGCCAATTGAGACTACATAGTAAGATCACCTCAAAAAAAAAAAAAAAAAAAAAAAGCCACTCTGAATAAAATCTTTCAAACTCTGGAAGCTGCTGCCCTTGTTTTCAGTGTGTGTGTGTGTGTGTGTGTGTGTGTGTGTGTGTGTGTGTGTGTGCTCACTCTTGCTGTTCACTAACCTGTGGACACATGGACACACACAAACACACTCCCATTGCTAGTCACCTGCTCCTAGAGGCTCACTGGAGAGTTGCTCTCCACACTGACCAATCGGAAGCCTGCTCACTTCCACTGGCGCCATGTAGGCTGTCTCCATCCACCTGTGGGACATGAATCTTGACTTGCAGGGAACGCTGCCAGGGGTTTCCTCACACCTGATCTATATGTTGCTACACGTCATCTCTAGGTATTTTTAACCTTTATTTGTCTTTCTATGTATGTGTTCTGTGTCTCCGTCAGCCATGGCATTTACCGCTGTCTTTTCATCGGTTCCCTCTCCTGTCCAGCAAAGTTCTGCTCTCTTTATGGGCACCACAGTCTACAGCCCTGTAGCCATCCAATACCCAACCTCACCTCAAGTAGGGGTACCACTGGCCCCCCATGTCTTCTCTGCTTCCCTCATGCTATTTCTCTTCCCTACCCAGACAAAGCACATACAGGCAGACAGATGGGTAGAGGCAGCCCCCTCAGGCCTAAGTACCCATGATGCTCCCTGGAGGCTGCAGGACCTCACTGTGCTACCCAAGGGCTCTCTGGGATAGCTGCCCCACCTGCTCTTTGGAAAGGCAGAGAGCGCAGGGTGAAAGAAAGCAGTACAGGCAGGCATACCTCCTCGCCCAAGGTCCACAAGAGGACAGGTGAGGGCTGCTAGAGGCAAGTGAAGCAAAGAGAGTCCACCCCCGGCCCCAGCACGACAGTCACCAGAACCTGGCTCTTCCGCCTGCCAGCCTCCTGAATGAGCCCTTGTAGATGTGCCTACCCCATCCCCCTGACACCCAGGTCTTCTCGCCTCCCCAGGGTTCTCAGTCCCCAACACCGTGAAAATGGAAGCAAGTCCTTCCTTCTTCCCTGGGGCAAAATCAGAAGAACCCAGTGACTGAACCCAGTCACAAGGTGTGCTCAGCGCTGGCATTCCCACCTGGGTATGCCTGTGAGATAGCAGAACCCACAGAGAGCCTGGCAGGGAACCCCACAGAGCCGCCTTCACCCAGGCCACCGTCACTGTCCCTGCGGCCCCCACTGCTACACCCCCAAAACTCCTGCACTTCCAGCAGCAGGAGGCGGGCCATCACTTGGTTTAGTCTGTGCAGCATTTCGAGAAGAATTCAATTAGTTTTAATTAGTACAAATTTAATCCATTTTCATTAGTTTTAACTAATTGTAAACTCTTAATTAGTAAAAAGTCAGGCTTTACACCCAAGAATCTCAGACCGGAGGCTCCTCTCTACAAGTTGGAAACGACATGGGCACGGCAGATGTTGGGCCATGGCAGTCAGGGCCTGGCTCCCTCACAAGGCCAATGCCCCTCGCTGGCTGCCTGCAATATGCCTGTCAGCTTGCATTCCTACTTGAAGATGCCTGTATGATGCTTGGATCGTGTGGACTGAGGCCTGTAGGCTTCTGCCTATGTGATGGAGCCCTATCAACTCTCTACTCTTTGCATAGAATCCTTGGAGTCTGAAGGGCTGCTCCTCCTGGCTCCCCAAGTCCCCCAGTCCTGCTTCCCAGCTCTATATACACCTGTATATCCATCAGTGCCTGTATGTTTTGGGGGCTTTTACCATGACCTATGACCTTTGAAGGTTGTTCTTGGGCCCCTGCCCACAGAAGAGATGAAATTCAGAGAGCTCCCCAAAACCTCCATCACTCCTTCATCTCATCTACTCCCCTCTAACTCCCACAAAATATCTGGGAGCTGGATGCTGAGGCAGTGTGAAAGGACTGACCCTGCCTGGCCTCCCCATTTGCTAGTCCCCTTCCATATCCTTCCTTTCCCCACCTGTCTTGGTCCTGGGGGTTCTGAGGACAGAGAATACAGTGACTGGACATGGTGAGGAAAACCTCCAGGTCTAGAGTCAGTGTCCTGGACCGAGGAGGGTCTCCTTGCCTTCAGTGTCCCTCTCAGGAACCCAGATTAGCCCAAGGCTTCCTAGGGTATGGGGTAGTAAAAGCCTTGAGGACACTGGGCAGGCAGGTAGGCAGGCCATCTTCATACAATGCCAATGGAGGATGTTGGCCTGCGTGATGTCCCTTCACTAAGCACCATCACTCACCTCTGTGACCATTGATTCCTAGCTCTGTCTACAAGAGCTGTGAACCTCTCCCCCCACCAGCTGCGGTTGTACCTCAGGCTGGCATTAGGGGACCTCCAATAGAGGGGACACTTAGAGGCACTCAGAACACATGGCAAAGCAGAAAGGACAGACTACCCTACCCAACAGGAATGGGTATGCTTAGGCACGTATCATCTACCTCAGATCATAGCCCGGCCTAAACAGGAAGCACGTGACTACATACCCCAAGGCTCCTAGGGGTAAGGCTGGAGCTGAGGCAACCTGCCACCCTAAGCCCACTGTAGCAGACGCCCCAGGCTGAGGCAATTCCAAGCCTTGGCGGCCCCCACCCACCCCAAGCTGAGGTGGTAGGCCCTGCCAAGCCGTTCTGATGCCTCCCGTGCTGTGGTGACCCACTGCACCCCCTCCTCAAATGCGGCAACCTGGAATCCTAACGGCCCGGCCCGCTGCATCCTCCAAGAGCTATGTTTAGACGCCAATGTCAGGCATAGTAGCAAGTAGTTCCCGGCCAGCCTCAGGGCAGGCAGCCCCTCCTTCTCCCCTCCCCGAGGCTCTGGAGGCTGGAGACAAACGAGGCAACTCCTCAGCAAGGCCTCAGTGGGAGCTGTCCATGGTGACTCCTCCTGCCTCAGCCTACCGGAACCTGACAACTTTCCTGCTTCAGAATGCCTACTGCCGCCTTCATGAGAGCTGTCTGTGATAACAGCGACCTTTCCTGCTTCGGTCTACTGCCCTCACAGTGAACTCTTTGACCATTTTGGACACTTTGTATACTTTATAACCCCTCCAGTCAAAAAAGCGGCCAGACCTCTGCCTGAGGAAGCTCCTGCAGCCCCGGCTGCCCACCATCCCCATCACCTCTGTACCTCTCATTTCCTGCCCCTCCTTAGCACTCATGCCACATTATGCAAATTAGAGGGGAAAAGACTGGACAGAAACCCACCAATCCCTGAGCAAGAAAACTGACCAATCCCTGAACAGGAAAGCCCACCAATCCCTGAGCATCTCACAGCTCAGAACTTGAAATCCCACCAATCCACATTCTGGAAATTCCTGTCCAGAAAGCTCCGCCCCCTAAGAATTCCTATAGAGGGGCTGTGTTTGCCCCAGTTCCTTGCAGCCTTTTGCCCAGAGCAGAGACAGCCTCTCCTGAAATTGTCTCTTCAATAAATTTCTTTTAAGAGGTTTACTACCAGCTGTGACTCACTCCTTGGAGGAAGAAGAAGAGAAGAAATGAAGGATCGGAGCTCAGGCTCCTGGGCTCCTCAGGATTAGGGCAACCCTCTCTTGGGAACTGAGGAGGCCTCCTCTCAGAGTTGTGAGGTCCCTGACCTCCCAAGTCTCAGGATACCCTTGGGACCCTGTCCCACCTCAGAGCTGGGATACCTTCCCAGTCCTTGTAGCACATGACTCAGATTTGCAGCCCCAGAGCTGTGGGTTTTCCTGGATACCCTTCCATGTGTGTACCAGAAGGCTGGAACACCTTCCCATCCGATCAGGAAGGCAGGCCAACTAACAAAAACTAACAATGCTAGGGACTATGGTCCCTGCAGCAACTGGCCTGTCTTTTGCAGTGCAGTTCCTGGCTCTCACAGGCTCAGGTGTCCCCAGTCAGTAGGCCTGTGTGGAGCCTGCATCCAACCCCAGCAACTCTGCCCCAAAGAAAGAGACTGAGCCATGGACCCAGGGCCAGACTTTGACAAGGGTCTATATCAACCTTGAATTTTAGGAAAAACAGCTAGAGAAAACCAAGTTCCTGAGGCACAGCACGAGGAAACATTGCTTAGAAATACTACTGAAATACCAGGATACAGTATTTTGGAAATAGAAAATGGTTCTGTAAACATTGTCAGGTAACAGGTATCCTCAGGGAGAGAGGAAGGCAGAGGAGGAGTCTTTCTTATTCTAGAAGTTTTCACTAGAAAAATAGAATTAACAAACAGTGTTGGAGTTGGCTTAATCAAGACAGAAAAAAAAAAAACAACCCAAAACACTAGGGCAGTTTTTATCAAGTTGGCAACTGTAATAGGAGAAAGATAATACTTAGTACTATTAGCAAGAGGCAGAGGCTACCCAAGCATCCATCATGGATGATAGACAAAGGGGATAAGGCCCATCCATACAATGGAATCTTACTCATTCCTAAAAAAGGAAAAGGCATGCTGGTATATACTACAGCAATGGAAGGGCCTTCACTTAGACACTGTGCTAAGTGAAACAAGCCAGTCACAGGAACGATGCCGTCGATTTCATTCACGAGGTTCCTGCCGTCATCAAGCCACTGACACAGAAAGCAGAAAGGTGGCTGAAGGTTAATGGGGACGGAGCTTCAGTTTGGGATGATAGGACAGTCTAGAAATGGTGACTCTGACTGTACAGCAATGTGAAATGTGAAGGACTTCTTCCTGGCTTGTCACCTGAAAATGGTTTCAGATGGTAAATTTCATGTTATTTGTGTTTTACCATTCATTAAGAAGAATAAACTCATAACGGGGGGGGGGGGGGGGGCAGGTTAGGGTGGGATGGGGGCCTGATGTGAGAGCCAGGACCACCCTGCTCTTAGTCTCCTGGGACTTGACCCCTGGGAAGGCTCTCAGGTTGGAAAAGGGTTGCAGCCTCAGATATGTTCACTACACTCCCTTGAACCTGGTGATAAGTCTTAGGTGTGTAACAACTGGTCTCCCTAGAGCAGTGCTCCTCATCCTTCCTAATGCTGTCACCTACAGGTTTCTAATGTAGGGGTGATCCCCAACCATAAAATGATTTTCGCTGCTACTTCATAAGTGTAATTTTGCTACTGTTGTGAGTCATAACGTAGACATTTTTGGAGACAGAAGTTTGCCGAAGGGGTTATGCACCACAGGTTAAGAAGCACTGCCTTAGAACTAAAAGTGGCTGTCTCCCGAGTAGCCACACCAGGAAGGAACCGACAGCTGGAAAGGTGGGACACACTGGCTCCCCAGACCCACCCTCCCCAGACCCAGCCTCCTGGGAAGACCCGACCTTCCTGCCAGCCACCAGCCACCAGCTCCAGCATGGCCATGTCGAAGAGGCTCCTCTGATATCAAGCTAAGGGCCAGCCGAGACTTCCTCTTACCCTCAGAGCCATCTTTGGATAGAGCCAGGGAGCCTTGGTGGCTGCGGTGTTGAAGGGTGTTGTGCGCACACACATTTTGAATTAGAGCAATTTGTACCCTTGGGCTTGCTGGGAAGTAAGCTCTGTGTCCCAGGCCAGTGTAGAGGAGACTCAAGACCCTTTATCTCCTGAAACGTCTTCCTGCTGGCACCAACAATGAGCAGCTGGTTCCTGCTGTCTAAGGACCCCTTTGGACCCTTCTGAGTCAAGGACAGCCTCAAGCCAAGACTTTGGAGAACAAAGTGACTCTATCTCTCCCTTTCCTGAGCAAAGTACCTCCTGTATGCCTCTGTGGATGGTGGTGATAGTCTGTTCCTCCTCCCAGGAGTCTCGGGACAGTTGCATCCTGGGATTGGAAGTCATAGGTCTCTTGGGACTATCCTGGCCTGAACTTGGAGGAGGGCTCCTGCTCCATTGGTCCCAACCTGACCCCCCAAAACCCTGCCGTGCCCCGAAGCCACTGCGTGACCATACTGCCCCCTAGTGGCATAAGGGCACACCTCCCTGCACCGGCAACCATCTCTATCTAACCAGCTGGGTTGGATTTTGTTAGCTAAACAACACAGCTTACAGCAGTTAACACTGTGCCTCCTGCTACACGGGAGAGACACAAACACTGAGATTGGAGAATTCTTTCTAGGACAGCTCCTGTTTGGTAGTGCCCAGTACGCGGCCCCTCCCTGCATTCTGGATCTGTTAGAGGACAATCCCACCTTCCAAAGACTGCAACCCAGGAATTCAGGGAGACCATCTAGTGAACAACAGACCCTCAGGGGAGAGAACCAGAGTACACACAGAACTGGAACACAATGGGAGGGGAAGGAAGAGCATGCAGGACTCAGTACAGCCCAGAGCAGCAGACAAGCTCCCTCATCCCTGATCCTCGGCTCCCCAGGGCTTAGGAAGAACACACATGGTGGTTGGTTGTCGGCCTCTGAGCTCTCACTGTCTGTGCCCATACAGGGCAGTAGCAATGGCTGCTGTGAAGTGGGCCAAGAAGTCTGGCACTCAACTGTGAAATAGTGCCAAGTGAAATATAGGATCTTATCAACCTGTGCCTGCTCATAACATCTCCCCACACCCCACCCATAGCCATACACAACAGATATGGGCCATTGCTTTTCCCCTCTTTGCTCTTGAGCATCTGGGTTTTTTTTTTCCAGGTTAATTGTTGCACGTTGTGATTATTTAAACTGACTTCTTATTTTAAGGTCATTACAGATGCTTAGGCAGTTGTGCAAGGATGATACAGAAAAGCTCCCAGCACCCCGGTGAAGGGCAACTTGTGTTTCCCCACGGGGAGTGCTGCTGAGTTTTCTGGCATGATCACACAACTGAGAGTCTAGATCAGCTAGTCCCTGATGCTGGAGAGTTTCATCACGTCGGGTCTAGCCACTCACAAACAAAGCAAGCCAGGGGGAAAGTGAGAAGGCAGGAGAAGATTTTAACCATGTCGGGAAGATTGAGATCACCCATCCCAGCCTAGCTTCAACCTCGGGGGAGGGGAACAAGGTGCTTGTGACCCCAGCTGCCTTGATCGATGGCTCAACCCCGGTTCAGCAAGGAGGCTCTGAGATCTCTTATATTGCCTGCGGCTTCAGCAGATGCCTGTGAGGTGAGTGTTCGGCTTGGGGGATGATCTCATCACAGGTGACTCAACTATGTGACTTTGGAACCTAAGGTGGTTGTGGGTCTGGAACACTGTCTGGAGGCCACACCCTGGTGTGTTCTGGGGCTCTGGAACAGTTTTGAGGACTGTATGAAAGCTGACAGTAGCTAGCTGTTCCTGGTTTGTGTGGTCTGTTTCTGGTGTTGGGTTGGACACTTTCCTTGGGTGGTTAGCATGTACTGGGCCGGAGTCTGATCCAAATGGAAGAAGACAGATGCAAAACAAAGATCTGCCAGGCTTCTTCCTGCTGTTAGTTCTCCCGTGGTGAGGCAAGGGTCAGAGCTTTCAGCAATGGCAGATTCTCAGTACCTGTTAGTCAGAATTAGAAGCAGCCAGCCTTAGCCAGGCAGTGGTGGTGATCACTTTTAGTCCCAGCACTTGGGAGGCAGAGGCAGGTGGATCTCTGAGTTTGAGGCTAGCCTGGTCTACAGAGCAAGATCCAGGACAGCCAGGGCTATGCAGAGAAACCCTGTCTCATAAAAAAGAAAGGAAGGAAGGAAGGAAGGAAGGAAGGAAGGAAGGAAGGAAGGAAGAAGGAAGGAAGGAGGAGAAGAAAAAGAAGCCGGCTTTGAGATTTACAAAAAAAGCAACTTGAGGAAAAGACCTGAGCCAGCCCCACCTGGCTTCAGAAAGTAGCTGACCACCCAAGCCAACTAACTGGAATCCTCAAAGCCTGGAAGTGCTCTTGCTCCCAGGCTGGGCATTGGGTCTTACCATCACTGAGAACCAAAACTATCCTGTCCTACCTTCTCTCTCTGGAGTGTTCCCAAACCATGGGCCAGCAGTCAGAGGGGGTAGGCACAGTCTCTGGTCCATCTGAGACCCTCTCTAATATCACACCAGCATCTAAACATCCAGCTTCATGGAGGGAGCTAGCAGGTTCTGGCCAGGATGATGAGTCAAGATGTAGGGTGTGGGGCAGTCTTGTGCAGAAAGATAGTCCACCCCTGCTTAGTGGAGCGAAACCAAAAAGTCCAGGAGGCTTTTTGCAGAGAGAAAGCACATCCGCATCAACAGTGCTGGTGTCGAGAAATGCAGACAGAGAAGAAGCAGGAGCCAGAAAATAAAAATGAGCATGACGCAGGGGGAGGCTTCTGGGAGTCCCACAATTGTACTAAAGTGGGGGAACAGGTGGGTGTTGGAGGAGAAGATGAATGTGCTCAGCCCCAGGGCAGGCCTCACCTCACCAGCACTGTCAGAGAGTCTCTAGAAAACGCAGAGAGACTTCAACCACATTGCCAGATATCTTTCTTTTCTTGCTAACATAAAACACACCACCGCCTAGAAAAATGTGTCTTTCTTGAGAGTCCATGAAAAAAGGAAATTAAAGATAGCTCCAAACCAAGCCACAAACCAACGCTTAAAGCAGTTTCAAAAAAAATTTTTTAAAACTTAAAAAAAGGTTTATTTTTACATTTCTATGTGTATGAGTATTTGCCAGTATGTATGTATGTATATTATGTGTGTGTACAGTTTCCACAGAAGCCAGAAGAGAGCAAAATCTGGAACTACAGACTATTGTGAGCCACCATGAGGGTGCTGGGAACAGAATAGAGATTTTGCAAGAATCTGAACCATTTTTTCCAGCTCCAATAACAAAAATAGTAAGGGGCTGGAGAGATGGCACAGTGGCTAAGAGCACTGGCAGCTCTTCCAGAAGGGTTCAATTCCCAGCACCTACATGGCAGCTCACAACTATCTGCAACTCCATTTCCAGGGGATCTGACAATCTCACACAGACATATGTGCAAGAAAAAAAAAGTAAAGAATACTAAAATCTGTACACCTAAAGAAGCTAAGCAAGAAGTAGGACCCTGGGTAAGATGCTCAATCCTCATTCAGAAAGGCAAACGTGATAGGCATCAGAAGACAGGGAAAACAAGGAACAAGATTGGAGCCTACCACAGAGGGCCTCTGAAAGACTCTACCCAGCAGGATATCAAAGCAGATGCTGAGTGAGACTCATAGCCAAACTTGGGGCAGAGTGAGGGAATCTTATGAAAGAAGAGGGAGATAGTAAGACCTGGAGGGGACAAGAGCACCACAAGGAGGGCAACAGAACCAAAAAATCTGGGCACAGGGATCTTTTCTGAGACTGCTACTCCAACCAAGGACCATTCATGGAGATAACCTAGAACCCCTGCACAGATGTAGCTTAGTCTCCAAATGGGTTCCCTAGTAAGGGGAACAGGGACTGTCTCTGACATGAACTCAGTGGCTGGCTCTTTGATCACCTCCCCCTGAAAGGGTGGCAACCTTACCAGGCCACAGAGAGAGACAATGCAGACAGTCCTGATGAGACCTGATAGGCTAGGGTCAGATTGAAGGGGAGGACCTCCCCTATCAGTGAACTGGGGGAAGGGCATGGGAGAAGAAGAGAGAGGGAGAGCTGAATTGGAAGGGGAGGGGAACTACTACTGGGATACAAAGTGAATAAGTTGTAATAAATTTTAAAAAGTGGGGGGGGAAATCCCCAAAAATAAACACACACACAGAAAACAAACAACAAAACACCAATGCTCATAAAAATAAACAAATCATTTAAAAATTGTAGTAGTAATAACTTCAGGCCACAGATCCTAACCCTGTAATACAAAATATTAACAAAAACAACAACACAAAGTACAATAGAACCTGGCATGGGGGGGGGGCTGGGAAGATGTCTTAGTGGGTACAGTAAGCTTGCCGTACCTCTACAGGCATGGGGACACGAGTGTGATCTCCTGGACTCACAGAATATCCTGGTGTGGGGGTGTGTGAATGAGATCGCAGCGTGGGAGAAAGGAGACAGGTGGATCGCAGGGCCTCTCTGGCTAGGCAGCGCATCTAACACGGCACGTTCCAGCCTCAGTGAGAGACCAAACAAACAGAACAGAGGGGCCACCAAGGTGACTCAAAAGGGCAAAGGGGCCCGCTGCTCAAGGCTGGGGACTTGAGCTCAATTCCTGGCATCCCTGTGGTAGAAAGAAAGAGCCCAGTCCCAATCTCTGGTCACTACATGTGCTCCACGGCATGTGCACACACACACACACACACACACTAAATAAATTCAAAATGTGACTTAAGAAAGGTGGAGAGAGAAATAAA
>NW_026590405.1:979213-1024848 GCF_907164565.1 Psammomys obesus
AAATAAATAGATAATAAATAAATAAATAAATTCAAAATGTGACTTAAAAAAGGTGGAGAGAGAAATAACTAACTAACTAACTAAATAAATAAATCAATGGACCCAATGTCAACATCTGGCCATGTGTAAGTGGGAATACCTGCACACGTTTGCATATGCATGTGCACGCAGAGAAAAAAAATAATCATGGCGCTGAAAATATTCTAACTATCCTTCTGATTGAGTCATGGAGCAGAGGGAATCAAACAGCACCCTGTTCATAGACTAATGGCCATGAGTCCATACCACAGATTTTGATGCCCCTCACCGAAGAGCACTCCGAGGAAAGTTAATCTTTAAGTATGCCTTACTTTCATTACTCATGTAGAAGTACGTGTGGCTGAGACATACCAGACCTGAACTCTACCTCTTGGCTCTGGAACACTCTGTACTGCCTGTACCCAAAGGCCAATGTACCATTGTCCAGCTGGCTACTTTCCTTGCCACCCATGGCCTCCTAGGGCCTGGCCTCCTGCTGTCTCCCTCAGAGCTGGGTTGAATCCCACTAGGACAGGGAGGAGCTTGCAATCTCTCCCACACCAGGCCTTTCACCCACGTACAGCAAATCAGATAAAAAAAAAATCAATTTTATTGAGGTGTATTTCATAGGCAAGAAGCACACACAAGTCCTGTGATTAAAGTTGCCGTGACTGATAAACGCGCCTTTCACATTCTGTCTGTCAGACAGTTTCCACTTAACCCAAGAGCCCACTGCTCCCAGAGTCCTCTGCCAGCCACAGACTTCCTGCTGGAACAGAGTTTTGCCACTGGACATAGTACCTGGGAGGAACTCTTGGCTTGGGCATACTTAGCACCAAGACTCTGCATGCCTGTAATTCTGAGGAGCCACCCAGAGCTCAGGCTACCACGGAGGCTATGGAATTGTCTGGTTTGCTGATAGCTGTCAGCGATTTGGAACAAAAATGCAAGAGCATTGTAGGAACTTGTTTTGTTCCTGCTGAGAAGGGACTGGGTGAAGGGGACAGACAGGAGTTTGCACACACTTGACTTTCCAAAACAGACTTTCCACTTCTTACTCTGACTGCTGCCTGTCCTTGCCAGCCCTCAGGACTGCCTGATTTCAAACATTAGCCTTTCCTGAGGTCAGGTCACAGCCCCCCCCCCCCCTGATTGGTGAGGAATCAGAGCGACATCAGGCACATTTTCACATACTCAGTACTCCTCTGTTTTGATCTTGCATAATTTATTAACTCCTTCACTCTCTCTTTCTTGAGACAAGGTTTGTTTCTGCATGTAGCCCTGGCTGTCCTGGAACTCGATTTGTAGACCAGGCTAGCCTTGAACTTACAGAGATCTGCCTGCCTCTGCCTCCCAAATGGTGGGAGGCATGCAACACCAAGCCTGGCTAATTTATAAATTTTTATTATATTTGTTTAGTGGCGGGGGGGGGAGGAGAAAACATTCATGTGCATTTGCCACAACATACACGTGTAAATCAGCAGAAAATTTGCAGTAGTCAGTGCCGCCATGTGGAACCCAGGCCCTGAGCTCAGGTTGTCAGGCTTGGTGACAAGTGTCTTTATTCCATTGGCTGACCCAGATCTTTCATATTTTAAAAATTGAGCATCTCATCTGCTTAGTCTTGAGCTATTAGGGCTGTTTGTGTATTCTGAATACATGCCCTGTATGTTTTTTTTTTTTTTTTTTTTTTTTGAGGCAGGGTCTTTCTGATAAGCCTTGGCTGTCTTGGAACTCACTTTGTAGACCAGAAACTCACAGACATCCACCTGCCTCTGTCTCCTAAGATCTGGGTGGAAGGTGGGCACCACTGTGCCAGGCTGTTGATGGTATTTTTAAAGGATGGGACCTAGTGGGATGTCTTTAGGTTGCAGAGTGTCTGACCTTGACCTTGAAGGGGACTATGAGATCCAGCCTTTTCCTGTTTTCTTACTGCTTCCTAACTACAATGTCACAGTCAGCAGTTGTGAAGAGCAGCTCCTGCCATGATTCTCTGCTGCACTATAGGCCCAAATCAATGAGGCCGAGTGACTGTCAGGTAAGATAAACCTCTCGTATTGATCAGCTAATTGTCTCAGGACTTCTATACAGTGATAAGATGGCACGCAGACTACTACTGGACTCTTGTGATGATGGAAATGGGCCACACCCAAGCTTTCTAGTTCACAACTACCAGCAGGCAAACACCAGAAACTGGCTAGGGAATTGAAGCTTAACAAAGCAAACTTAAATGGTGTTATCTTTTAATTCAGGCATGTGGCCCATTTGAAGTTGTATTCGTAAATACAAATGGATTATTTTTTTTTTCCCTCACAGGGCTGGAGATGCCATCCAGTGTCTCAGGCAAATTAGGCAAGCTCCTGTCAAAAAATCCCCTCATTCCTAGGGTCCACTCTGTTCCCATGGGACCTCATTCGTTCTTGAACTCCTTGAGTTCCCAAGACTCTCTTTCCTCAGCAAGACACTTTCTCAGAGAGTCCGTCCTCTTTAGATACTCTTCCTGTCCTGTGATCTCTTTGTGCCAAAATTTTTTTCAAGATGGAAATTTGTGTGGCCCTAGACTGGCCTTGAACTCACTGTGTGACAGAGGTTAACTGTGAACTTTTTGTTTGTTAGCTTCTGCCAACCGCAAAGCTAAGAATATCCTGGGATAGCATCTGAAGCCTGTAGCAGAGACTCCCCTGCTTGTCTGTAACCTGCCTACCTAATGTTTCCACCAATGGGCTTGGAAAATGCCTTGATTTGTGCCTTTTTTTTTTTTTCCTGTGAGCATAAAAGTTTATGCAACTACTTCTATGTTAGAACACATTATTCAGAGCAACCAGAATCTGCATTCCTGAGCCATGGTATGTCATACTGGCCCCTAATAAACCATTCCATTCTCATACGGGATGGAGGGATGGATGGATGAATGGATGCAGGTGCCTTCATTTTCGGTACGATGAGGACACACTTGAACTCCACATGGTGAAAAAGAGTCAGAGAACATATGTTATGAGCAGCCCGGCACAGACACATTACTAATGGTTTCCCAGTTAACCCCTCCCAGCTCAGGTGGCTCTGAGGAGTATAAGGATGACACCAGCAGAAACCAACTTGACTCAGCACCTTAAGAAGTGCCTGGGCGCAGGCAGCCACAGAATGAGGGAAGAGAGCAAGGGATGATAACAAGAGAAACACAAGTTCAAAAGAGTGCCTGCCTGAGGGGAAGGACTGCGCTCTGAAAAGACCTGCTACTTTAGTTCCCTCTCACCTTCTCCCTGGGTAGACACTGGCTAGAAATGACATGCAAGAATGCTGTCTAGGAAAAGGGTGGAGCAAAGTACTGTCCAGGCCAGCCTGGCTGCTAAAACCTGAAATGATACCAAGGACACTCGCCATGGGCCCAGGGGCCATAATGCTAAAACCTGAAATGATACCAAGGACACTCGCCATGGGCCCAGGGGCCATAAGATTCCTACTCTTCACCTTTCAGGACTACAGAAGTGTGTGTGTGTGTGTGTGTGTGTGTGTGTGTGTGTGTGTGTGTGTGTGTGTTCGTGTGTAGCAGGCCCCTCACCAGGCTGCCTGCTATGCTCTATTTTCTTGCTGACAGGGCCTAGCAGATGCCTTTCCTTTCCACTGAAAACATCCAGACTTGTGCGAGAGCAGAAGCTACCTAAGGGGACCTGCGGACTGCAGGTCGGCAGTAGCTCTCTTGAGATGTCCACTTGGAACCATCCGGAGAACCCTGGGGAGGAGAGACACCATCCACAGTGGCAGATCCTCCAGGGCTGAGCTTGGGAAGTCTCTGTTCTACCATGGCCTCTCAAACACTGGTTCTGCAGCTCTCACTGACCCGGAAGTGACAGTAGGGCTTCCAGACAGAGGAAACCAGCTGCCTACACTCCTGTCCCCATCCATGCCCATGTCAGTGCTGGTAAAAGCACCATTCTAGGCCTGCAGACCTGTGTCTCCACTTCCTCCGTGTGCCAGTTTCAGCCTTGCTTCAGCAGCCAAATGTCACTGAAGCAGGGGCTGTAGAGAAGGGGTAAACACATCCTATTGCCTTGAACGTGCTCAGGACTCACCCTGGCCACTGGGATGGTATAGTGTTCCTCTAGCACACAGCACCAGGCCCCTTTGCTATGGACACCTCCCAAACCCCTCCCTCCTCTGTTCTCTTTTTTTTTCCATACACTCCCTTGACTTCCCGCTTCAGGTCCAGAGTTCACTCCGCCAAGGTTGGATGGTCAACATAGCTCCTCCCCCTTCGCTGGATATGTTGAAAACTGACCACTGCCCCCCAACCCTGCATGGCAGTGGGACTCACCTCTTCTTCATGCTCCTCTCTTCCTCTGGCTGAAGGCCATCTGATTGCCCTTTGGTACTAAGTCCTCCTATCCTGAAAGCCCTATTCTTGGAGGGAATAAATGATCCTCGATGCTTCAGAGTGTGTCCTTCTGAACCTGAGGGGCCTGGCCAGGAGCTGGGCAGCTAAAAGGTGGAGCCTACAGGATCCTTATAGAAGACCACCAAGAAAATGTCCCTTCAGTAAATTTCCTACCCAGAGGTATGATATCTTCCAGGCTGGGCTAGAAACAGGTGGATCTCCTAGGGTCAGGTCATATACCTGGTGTGAGGGCTAAGATCTTTGTCTTAGGGGTTCTACTGCTGTAGTAATACACCATGAAAAGGTTTAGCTGGCTTTCACTTCCATATCACTGTTCCTCACTGAAGAAAGCCAGGACAGGAACTCAGGGCAGGAACCTGGAGGCAGGAGCTGATGCAGAGGCCATGGAGGGGTGCTGCTCACTGGGTTGTTCCCATGGCTTGATTAGCCTGCTTGCTTTCTTATAAAGCCCAGGACCACCTGCCCAGGGATGGCACCACCCATAATGGGCTAGGCCTTCCCCCATAAATCACTCATTAAGAAATTGCCTTACAGCTGGATCTTAGGGAATTGAGACCCCCTTTCCCCCAATGAATCTAGCTTGTATCAAGTTGACACAGACTAGCCAGCACAGCTTGTTGAGGGAAGGCCATGGTTCAGACTGAGACGGATGCCTTCTCCCGCCAGTACACACCTAGATTTCCACTGTGTGTTGGGATACCTCTTGCTGCTCATGGAGGAAAGTGGGCTCTTGGAGACCAGTCTTCCCAATAGATCCTGACCTGGCCCTGATGCTGTGGAGATGTGAGGCCTGGCTTTTCTGGAGCTGGGAAAAGGCCAGGCAGATCACAGGGGCCAGGTTCTTGATCTGGAACAATATGGACTTTGGAGCCATTAGCACACAGTTGCTGGGCTCCCTGGATGGAATGGTTATGGCACAGAAATCCCATTCTGTTCTTTTGCTTCCTGGATCTGTCCCACCTGGGCCTTAGTGCTTTCAAGTGAACTTGAATTGTGGGAGGAAGTGGCGGCTGGACTTTTCTCCAGCCCTACCAGCCTGGGGCTAGGATGGTGTCCAATGCCCATCTTATTCTTCAGACTCCTCTGCATAGCAGAAGTGCCACTCTGTCTCACTGGTGAGAGGCTTGGAGCAAAGGGTTCCCCCGAAGCACCCCTGAGTTGGTGGCTTGTTCCTAACCTCAGGGCCCAGCTCCCACCAGGCAGCCTTGCCTCTCACAGATCTGCTGGGAAACGGACAGGAAAGGCACGATGTTAGCAGACTGGCTGTGGGTCATGACTCCTCTAGGGCACCTGAGACCATCAGAAAACACAGATGTTTGCATACAAGACACAACAGTATCAAAATTATTACAGTTATAAAGTAGCAACAAAAATAATTTTATGGTTGGGGTCACCACCGCATGAGGAACTGTGTTAAAGGAAGGCAGCACTGGGAAGGTTGAGAGCCACTGCTCTAGATGATGTGGATGGGCAAAGAACACGTGTTCTCTGGATGTAGTAATGGTATTATTGGGGAGCAAAGTCGGGATCTTCTTCAAGGACTTGATGCTATATGGGACTGAGCTTGAGAGCTCCCCCATCTATCTGTGGATCTGTACATTTCAGGCCAAACGACCATGCCCTCTGGGAGGGTTCATAAGGAGCCCTCCCAGTGCCAGCATCTGGTATCTTGGCAGCCATTCTGGAGATTTCCTTGTTCTTCCCTAAGTGGTTGTCTCCAGACGACCCAGGGGCCATTCCACCCCCAGAGAACCCGCAAGGGGCATCTCCTTCAGAAATCCTAACCCAGCGAGAGACAGAACCGAAGGAAGCCCAGTGCCCTGGAATATATGCCGAGCTTGTTGGAATGCCTACTCTTCTATGACATATGGGCCATGTGGATTGGGCACCCCTACCTGATTCTCTGGTAGGGTGCTCCCACTGAGCCCCGTAGGGGCACAGACCCGTCTGGCACACAGATAGTCACACTCTTCCTTTACACCTCGTTCTCTGCCTTGCCCACAGTGCGGGTTCTTGCAAGCTCCTCTTTGCCACATACTCAGTTCAGTTGCTTCTAAGGCCTTGCAAGGGTTCTGCAGATTTTCCAGGCAGGATTAAGACTGATTCCATCCTGCACATCAGGAGGTGGGGCAGCAGGCAGCCCCAAGAGCACACGCATCCATGCTGCCAACATCCAGAGAGGAGGCTTTAGGGCTCTCAAACACCTCCTGATGCATGCCATCCCTGCTTTCCGCAGCTCTGGCCCGAGAAGAAGCACTCTAGCTTCTCAGGCAGTGCCCGGGAGCTCAGGGGTTGAGTTCCTCTTGTCCAGTGAGTAGGTAGGTAGTCAGGGTCTTTGCACGCGCCACTGAGGGCCCAAGTTCAGAGGAGCATTGCTACCATAGGCTGGGGGAGGAGCAGTGCTGGTGTGGAGGCCGGGCATTCAGATCTGGGTTCCCTACAGGAACTCCCCTACAGGTGACCTATAGGTGACCCCTGCACCTACCCTCCCTACACCTTGGGAGCTTTTACGCCGGAGTTGCGGGTCAGTCATTTCTCTTTGGACCCATGCTCCTCCCCATTTGTTCACTTCCCTCCTAGTGTGCATGGTTCTGGGCCTGCCTCACAGGGAAGCGAAGGCTGTGACCCCTGCCCTGCACAAGTGCTCCACCAAAACCCATCCGGAGGAAAGAGGCCGGCTTCGGGGAGCCCCGCCCCGTTCCACCCCACCCCAAGCTGCCAGCAGCCTTCCATTCCACCTGCTGAGCTTCAGCTTAGCATCCCTGCTGGAAACCGGGTAAGGATCTGTGGGAGTAGGAGGTGGAGGGGGTTGGGGAGGCCTAAAAACACTTAGGTCAGCCTTCTGTCTCTGTCGATTGAGGAGGTGTGTGTGTGTTCCCGAGCTCACGCACGCCCAGGGGCTCCTTGCATAGCCAAGCGCAGTCCATCGGCGTCCTTAGAACCCAAAGTCGCTGATACCCAAACGAGGGGCGTGCACAGCTGTCGCAGGCAGTGCAACTCTAGCTCGCATTCCGTGGCTGGCCTATGCCTTGGCCTCTGGACTGCTCTAGGTGGGCACAGGCCGCGTGTTTTCAGACGAGCCCGTAAGAGCCCGCGCAGACTTCTGCAGGCCAGCAGGGGTCAGGGGCGGACCCGGGGAGGGGCCTCGATCCTCGGCGGTCACCTCTGTGCTCCGCGCTCAGTCAGATCAGGCAGTCTGCTGTGACCTGCGACCCGATCCAGCGCCGGCCGGGTAGGGGCCTCACAAAGGGGCTCAGGCGGGAAAAGCGGGCTGCGGGGCCCAGGGGACAGGTGAAGAGCAGCCGGGGTGGAGGAGGGCGGGGAAGAAGGGACGCTTATAGAGGGGCAGGGGACCGAGAGGGTCGGCTTGGGGAGCAAGCACGGGAGCGGGAACACAGGGAGAGCCTACTGAAGGGGGCCTAAAATCTAGAGACGTGCGGGCTGAGGGCGCAGGCGGATTCTCCTCGTCTCGGAGAACCACATGACCCAGGCAGTGACTAATCGTGAAGTGTCGAGGGCGCATGCGGGAGTCGCTGCGGGTGTAGCCAGGTGTCTGCCCCGCCCTCCTGAAGTTCCGCGGCTGCGCCCCGCAGTCCACCACGATGGCCACGCCTTCGGGGGCGTGACTAATTTAGGTGACCACGCCCCTTCATGCGGACCTTGGGCCTACGCGTGGGTTTGTGGGTGTTGTAGTCTGCGTGTGCGCGACCCTGCACGCCGGCTGTCGGCTGAGCCAGGTACGGGCCTGTGGGGCGCGGAACGGGGGGCACGGATCTAATCTGTGAGTGCCTGGGGAGGCGTGGAAGAGTGCAAGGGGCGGTTCTGGTCCTTCCGGCGTCCTCACGATGAAAGCTGGACTCGGGCTGAGTTCTACTCTACAGAGTACCAGGGTGACCCTGGTGCGACTGGGGAGCTCCGGGCAGATAGTGCCCGAGAGCCCGTGGGGTGAGTGGAAGGCGCACGCAGGATCTGCTGGGTAGAAGACCCGCAGAAGTCTTGGGGATGCGTAGGAGCAGTAGGGTGGGTGCGAGACTCGGGCCGGTGTCTGTGGGGTGTCAGGGACCTCCGAGCAACGGTCTGAGTGCTGGCAGGCACCCTGGGCGCATAGTTGCAGAACCTTCACGAAGAGTAATTCCCCAGGCTGCCTCGTAGGACCTCTGAGCGCCATTTCTCTCCTTGTCCTACGTACCTCTGGAACGGAGTTCTTTTGCCTTCGAAGCACCTTCCTCAGGTCAGGAATCACCACGTGCGTCTGCCCCAGCCGCCTTAGAGCACGTGTCACCAGCAAGGAAACCCCACTGCCCACGCCCCGTGCGTGGCGCGCCTCCAAGTCTCATTGTTCAGCCCAGAGCTTGTAGGCACCCGGATACCTCTTAACAACTTCCCTTTGGAACAAGTGGTATCTGGAGCTTGCACAGCTGCCGGCAGCCAGTCCTTCCAGCAACTCTCCGACAGGAATGATTCCCAGGGCTCAGTCCACATTCCCATTGAAAACTCTTGAAGAGCCTCGGCGAGTACTCAGGGCATAAATCATATTCATGAGACTCCTCACCCTGTGCCTGTGCCCAGCCCCAAACTTCCTGTCTTCAGTATGCCGGTTGGAACCTAAGCAGGGCAGAAGGGAGTTGTCTCGTGGCTTACAGTTGCTTGCCTGACTGTAAGGAAGTAGCCTGCTCCCGGGGAGGCTTAAGGACTCCAGAGCTCCCCAGATGGGCTCAGCAGAACAGAGACTCCCTGACTTTGCCAAGCCTCATGCATCCTCCAGGCCTGGGGACCCAAATGTGGCCCCCAACAAGGCACTGCCTTGGCACCTGCCCACTTCTCTCCTTCAGAGAGGCCTGTGATTTGAGTGGGCTGAGGAAAGAGGTTGATCTGGGCGCCTGAGCCTGTGGCAAAGATACAGTGTTTGTTCTCCCCCTTCCCTAACTCGGGCATTCCAAAATTGAAAGGAGCGTTCCTGCTTTAAGACCAAATGAAGGTGTTGTTCCCTTCTGCTTTGATTTTGGGGTGCCGTGGAAAGATTCTTTTGTGAAGTATTTCACGGTTCCTACCTCCCGCCCCATCTCTCATGAAGCTACTAGTTTGATCAGAAAGGACTATGTAGTGCCCTTCCCACCTCCTCCCCACCATAACCCTCTTGGGCTGTCAAGGATTTCTTTCAATTGCCTGAGAGAGGTTGCAAGTTATGAAGCAACACCGTGCTTGGAGCGTATGGAGTCCAGGGTCAACTGTGAGGCCTGCGTGCCATGAACTTTCACACTCAGGTTCTTGAACTAAGCAGGCGACAGGACTCCCCCATCTTTCCTCTCAGAATGGGTTTTGGCTGAGCGGAGCCGAGACGAGCTCAGCTTCGTTAGGAAGAGCAGCCTGAGCTGTGCCGTGGAGAAGGAGGACGTTGTATCAGAGCTGGACCCGGTGACTGGGTGGGAATGATGTTACCTCCGTAGAGTGGACTGAATTGACAAGGGCAGTCTCTGCCCAGGTAAGAGCCTGGAGCTACCTTGGCATTCATTCCTGAAGGTGCTGAGAATCCAGGCTGAAGGCACCTGCCCCAGTCAACGAGAGGCTGTGCCAAACAAGAGCCTGTTTTTCCCTCAGTGACACTGTGGAAGATAGATTTTGAGGAGGACCCCGGACTATGGCGGCTGTCCTGAGTAGCAGCTTTTCCTCTGGCTGGCCTATGGCTTTCCCGGGAGACACTGGAGTTGTCGGCTCCGGACCTAGAAGTTCTAGGAAGTATGAATTTCTAAACCCTCAACCCTGAGTCCACCCAGTGCTTGTCAGCGAAACCTGTGGGAGGGTGGCAGAGCTGTGCCTGCTGTTCTGGAACTGGGGCGGGCAGGTCTTTGCAAAATGTTTCAAGTTGGAGCAGAGGCAGCTGGAGGAGGCCAGAGGGCCTGGCTGTTCCTGTCTCTACCTCCTAGGAGGGTCGCTAGGCTTCCTTCCTTAGAAGGAAAGGTTATCATACTATTTGTTCAGGACCAAGCGGTACATACTGGTTTAGATCAGGGCCGAGCCAGAGGGTGTTCCTGGAGCTTGTGGATTACCAGGAGCCAGTCCCTAATTTCCAGTCCCCAGGTAACCAGGTTTTTCTGTTGAACTGGCATTTATGGTGGAAGGCATGAGCTAGGCAAGGGAAATGCATCAGCTAATGGACTGTAGATTTGGAATGTGGTTACCCCAGAGAATAGGAGATGCCCATGTGTCCCCTGTGAGCACGTACCTGGACCCTCATCCCAGGAGCTTGGGCTAGCCTCCTGAGCCTTGGCACTAAGATTGCAGAGCATCTTGTGACATAATCCAGTCCCCTTGAACAGACCAGAGTGTAGGCTGGGTGGGTGGGCGGATGGAGTTTTCGGAACCTCAGAGGACAAACAGGAGTCCATTTCCTGGTCCTTGAGCACTAGAAGAGCCACTTGCCCATCTGAGTACTGGTCAGGGTAGGACAGCCCTGCCAGTCAGATAATCCTAGATGTTCATGTCATGTGGGCTCCAGGAGGTCTTCGAGTGGCCCTTCCAGCCGTGGTGGGACATCTGCTGAGGGACTGAAGCCAGATCTTCAGATTGGCCCCCGGGCAGGGCCATGATGAACTCTCACTGGGGTGGAAAAGTACAGTTCCCTGGGCGTAGAAGCCTCAGGAGTCTGGGGTGGCGGGTACACATACAGAATAATGAAGAGTTTGCTTTGTCCTGGTGTCTTAAAACTTCTGCTCTCCCTGGATTCCAACAGACACCAAGTGAAGGTGCTGCTCCTACCCCTGGGGATGAACCTTTCAGATGAGGGCCAGCTCCTGGGGTTTCCTAACCTCATACAAGGCACAGAATCTTGGGCTTAGCTGCATTCCTTGCCACCACTTAGCCTGGGGGGGGCGCTCTAGTTGGGCAAATGCAATTTGCCATGAACAATTGCTCGACCAGGCTAGCTCTAGCAATATGTGTTGGGGAAGGGCCAGCTCTGCCTGCGCCCATCTTGGCCTCTCTGGAGGGGTCAGTGCCATAGCTGGACCTCCTGGGTGCTGTGTCCTAACCGGCTGTTTGTGTAGCTCTGAGGAAGTTTTGAAAAGTGAGACTAAGCAAAACAGAGCTCAGAAGTTGGTCCAGCTGAGGTGGTGTAGCTTGTGTTTGTGCTTTCTCCAGCCAGACCCCCTGCCTGTCTGCTTGTTTACGTTCTCATGAGAATGTGGGCCCTATCCCAGGCCCTGTGGCTCTTCTGGGACATGTGCTGCCCTAGCATCTTCCAGGACATTCCTTCCTTCTAGACCTCTGGAATTCTGCACCCTGGCTCACCCTTCCTTGCAGCTCCCAACAAGTCCACAAACCCCTGCTTCTTTAGGTACCCAGCTGTTAACCCTGCTTCTCTCTAGTCTCAAGGGACAGGACCTTTTGTTTGTTTGTTTATTGATTTATTTATGTTCTGCCTGCCTGTATACCTGCAAGCCAGAAGAGGGCACCAGATCTCATAGATGGTTGTGAGCCACCATGTGGTTGCTGGGAATTGAACTCAGGACCTTTCTCTCCAGCCTTCAGAAACCGGACTTAACAGGAAGGGATCCTGGGAAATCCATGGTGTGCCTGGAGAACATACACTGAGCCTCCTTCTTAAGCCTCTGTGTTTCATAGATCTCAACATAGGGTCCCCAAAGTTCTTACATCTGGGGAGTTTTCTTTGCCCCCTGCTCAGGGGTTAACTTAGTCCAGATTTACAGACACTTCCTGGAGCAGGCTGTCATGAGGAACGGAGGGGACAGCATAGAGCCTGTTGTAGAGGGCAGGCCATCAGTATGGCTCCCCCTCCACCCTTGGGGCTGCTCTTCACCACACAGCCCCAACCTGTCTTAGCCCCACTAGACCCTGCACTCCAGGAGTGGGCACATTTCTCTCTGGCAGCTCCCTTTTGATTTACACCAGTGTCCCATACAAAAGCCCGAAACACATGAACCTATGACCTAGAGTGGATGTACGAATGAGGCAGGTAACTTGGGTCCTGTTGAGTGGGCACAGATCCTGCCTTTCTGTTAGCAAGGATGATTGGCATACCTACCTATACCAGAGTAGCCTGTGACCAGGACAGAATCATGAGACAGAAACACACTGAGCAGCTTAGTTCTCACACATACCACAAATACTCAAGAGTTCCTTGAGACTGCACGGCGTGAGGTCAGAGGGTCAGCAGCTGGACGGGTCCCCCTGTGACTTGACCTACCCTTGGGAGGAGGTCTGTGGTCCTCTGCACATCAGATCCACCTCCTCCTCAGGCTTTGTCCTAGAGAGAACTGTGGAGTCCCTCAAGTCAGCTCCCCCTCTGTCCTTGAACCCTTCTCGGAGCTTGCTTTGTCTTGCCCGTGGTGGCTGTCAGCTCCTGGAGGACACCTGCCTCTCCCAGTGTCCTTCCTTCCCATGACAAGTGTCCTTTAGAGCTGCCTTCCCATGCTTTGGGGGGAGTCCATGTCAGATGTGTGTACTCGAAGCTGCTCCCACTTACCTCCATGTTGTGTCTTATGCAGACCAGGTGTCCTAGCCTAGCAAAGCATCTTCCTTTTGTCCTTTCTACACGTAGGATGCCGCTAGAGCAGTAGCTCTCAACAACCAGCTGAGGCCAGCTTTTAAGACCTGTGTGGGTCCACAGGCTGCTAAGACCTTGAAATGAGTCTGAGGTGTTCCCAACCCTTAATTAATCAAGACAGGGTTTCTTTTTATAGCCTAACTGTCCTGGAACTCATTCTGTAAGCCAGGCTGACCTCGAACTCAGATATCTGCCTGACTCTGCCTCCCTAGTACCAGGATTAAAGGCATGCACCATCGCCGCCTGGCTCCAAAACTGAATTTCAAGTGTATTAATTTATTTAATGAAGTAAGGTAATCAGCTAATGTGACTTTGATTAATATGTAAATAGGCCCATATGGCTGAGGCTTTGGTGTGCTTGAAGACTCCTGGAGTCTTCAGTCCTGGCCTGGTCTGAGGAATTGGGATCCTGGCAGTTCTCAGATTGGCAGAGTAGGTTGAAGATTTGAGTCTGGAGCCTGTAGTCACCCAAGGCTAACACTGTGTCTCAACTGAAAGGAGGGGTACCTATGGACACCCTCACTGACACCAGACTCTCGGCTTTTTCTTTCAGGTGGAGTGTCATCTTTGGTCACCAGGTCCCATGAGGACCTGGGCAACATGGTGCCCACCGGCCAGATGGCAGAAAAGCAGGCAGGTGAAGAGCCCAGGCAAGACCGTGAGCTTCAGTCATGGCGGTGCCTAGTGTTCTATCTCTGCTTCTTTGGATTCATGGCACAGTTGCGTCCTGGGGAGAGCTTCATCACACCCTACCTCCTGGAATATCACAACTTCACAGAGAAGCAGGCATGTTTGGGGGCTACTCGGAGGGTAGGGGAGCAGCGGCACGGTCTCTAGGGGTTCCGTCTTAGTTTGCTGTATGGCCAGCTGAGGCTGTTGGAGATTGCAGGGGCCAGAGAGAGCCGGTTGGATGGAGGCTTGGTTCCACCCTAACCTCCACCTGCTGCGATGAGCACACAGAGAGCCTTGGTATTAATCCAGCAAGATACTTCTTCATTGGGTTCCATAGCGAGGGATCCTGTGCCTGCCTAGGGAACTGAGGAAGAATGCAAATGAAGGAGCGCTGGCTTCTACTGCCAGGCAGCTCATCTGCTGTCCCAGTGAGAAAGCTCGTGCCCAGCCACGCCCCACCTTGCTTGGCACCTGCCACCAGGAGGGACTTAGCTGTTTATGTAAAGAGATTATTGAAGGCATTTCCTTTTTATTCAGCCATGGAGACAGAGGGTCCTATTGAAACTCTGCTAATAAGCTTAAATCCAAGCAGGCATGGAGGTGGTTTATTTTTGAACTTGCACCTCATGTTGTATAAGATAGGGTCAGACAAAGAAAGATGAAGGGTGTTGCCTTTCCTCAATCACTGGTTCGTAGCCTCTTTGCTTTTGGTGAAGGGGTGCTGTCCACCATCACATTTCCGGGAACAAGCTTGCCTATGAGGCTTCCATTATAATACAACTAAAAAACAACAACAAAAAAAAAGTCCTTCCCAAGTCGGAGCCAGTAAAGTGAAACTCATCCTGGCCTGGGAGGAGGCCACAGACATGTCTGCCTCCCAGGGAGAGAGCTCAGGAGGCCCATTTGAGCCTCACTGGGATGGAGGATTTCCCTGTAGAGCATGGGGGCGGGGACGGTTGGCTGAAGCACCTGGCTTGGCCTGCTCGAATTGCCAGTGGGCCCTGGCACCTCCCTGGGCAGCAAAGAGGAGTCTGAGGCAGTACCTTCTGGCCCTCCGTCCCTGCAGCAGGGAGCTCCTCCTCCATGCGCCACAGCAGGAGCCAGGTGAGGGTAGCTACTGCACCTTAATGAATGCTGTGAAGGTTGGATTCTGCAGGCAGCATGCCCAGTTCGGCCCTGAGGGGTAGGGTAGAGGGATGGCCTTGTCCTCCCCATGGCCTTCCTTCCCTCCCCTGCTCCCCATGCTCACCCATTACCATTCTCTTGCTTTTCCTCCTATAACAAGGACAGAAGAAATCCGTGTCGGTGTTTACTGGCCATTGTGCTGTTTTCTATGTGGGCTTAATTAAGATGAGTGCAAGTCAGAAATCCTGGGGTAAGGTGAGCCACGTGTAATGAACGGTGGCTTCCCCCCCAGTCTGCCAGCCTTCTGCGAGTTGCACCTAGGGCCTGTAGTTTCTTGGGCTGGAGACTAGCTTGGTTTCTCCATCCTGAGGCTCCCTTGAATCCTGAGCAGCCAGATGTGGACATCTGCAGGGAGGCAGTGGAAGGTACACATAGTGGTGACCAGGGAGAGAGGGGCAAGGCACACTCTCGAGTGTTCACGTTGCTGAGCCCAGTGGAGCAACTGGAATCCCTAATAACCGGCGCCCGCCCATCCACAGCTGACCAACGAGATCATCCCGGTGCTTCCCTACTCCCACCTGGCTGTGCTGGTGCCAATCTTCCTGCTCACCGACTACCTGCGGTACAAGCCGGTCCTGGTCCTGCAATGCCTGAGCTTCGTGTGCGTGTGGCTGTTGCTGCTGCTAGGCAGCTCCGTAATCCACATGCAACTCATGGAATTCTTCTACAGCGTCACCATGGCCGCACGCATCGCCTACTCCTCTTACATCTTCTCCCTGGTGCACCCCTCCCGCTACCAGCGCATGGCCAGCTACTCTCGGACAGCAGTGCTGCTGGGAGTCTTCATCAGCTCCGTGTTGGGCCAGGTGCTGGTCACCCTGGGACAAATTTCCCTCAGGACTCTCAACTACATCTCCCTGGGCTTTATCGTCTTCAGCCTAGGCCTCTCCCTCTTTCTAAAGCGTCCTAAGCGCAGCCTCTTTTTCAACCGCAGTGCGCTTGTCCACGGAGCTTTGCCCTGTGAGCTGGACCAGATGCACCCGGGCCCTGACCGACCAGAGCCCGGGAAACTCGGGCGTGTGCTGGCCGCTTGCAGGGACTCCTTCCTGGTGCGCATGCTAAGTGAACTGGTGCACGATGCGTGGCAGCCACAGCTGCGCCTCTGGTGCCTCTGGTGGATCTTCAACTCTGCAGGCTACTACCTGGTCACCTACTATGTACATGTCCTGTGGAAAATAACTGACAGCAGTGTCACCTACAACGGTGCCGTGGATGCCGCCTCCACCCTGCTGAGTATGCCCTGGAGGCCTCTTGCCCTTCCCAGCTGGCTCAGGGAGGCCTGTTGTCTGGCCCTACCCCTTGCCCTGGGCTGGACCACCAACAAAGGCCGCCCTATCCCTTGCCCTCCCCTGCCTCTGTTCCAGAGCCACCCTAACTCAGCCTGAATCCCTAGCCATCTTTCCCATGGTTCAGCATGCCCAAGCTCAGCCATGACTGATGCCTCTTACCTCCAGGCGCCATCATGTCCTTCTACGCCGGTTTCGTGAAGATTCGCTGGGCTCTGTGGTCAAAGCTGGTCATCGCAGTTGTTATAGCCATCCAGGCTGGGCTGGTTTTCTGTATGTCAGTTGGGAACATCTGGATATGCTACGTGGCCTTCGTGCTTTTCCGTGGGGCCTACCAGTTCCTTGTGCCCATTGCCACGTGAGTGGGACGGTATGGGGAGGGGCCTCTGGAAGGTTCTGTCGGGAAGCACAAGGCAGTGTGAGAGGCCCGACCTGTCTAGACACTCTTGGCTGTGCTTCCCTGGGCCCCGCAACCTCCTACCTCCCCCAGTTCCATCCCAACTCCTCCAGTCCTTCCTGAACCTCTCTGTAGGGTTGCTGCCCCCAGACTACCTGAACTTGACCAGCATCCGCCTCCCATCATCTCCTGTTGTCCCCTATCCTCACCTTGGGGACCCTTCTTACACTTCTTTCACTAGCATCTCCTTGCTGCTTCTGGCCTCCTCCCTTTTCTGGACTTGTTCCTACTTGCTCTCCCAGGTCCTCTGAACACTGCTTCAAAGTTGCCGAATACTGCCAGCAGGTGACCTCTCCAGATTGCACTAGCATGCTTTTCTTGAGACCCTGTCCTGGCAGGAACTGAGGGAGCACACACTATCATGTGTGAAGACACACTCGGCTCATGACACGGAGGCATCAAACACATTGCTGGCTGTGTCGGCACACGTCTTTCATCCCAGAACTCAGGAGGCAGAGGCAGGCGGAGACCAGCCGGAGAGACCTTGTGAGACGTTGTCTAAAAGAAAATACAGGCACAGACGTGGACTCCCATCCGCAGACAGATGGCACACACACACCATCCATGACATGGGCACTGATACTGCATGATCCGTGTTTACACTGTACATGGTCTCGGATCAGCACGTGCTACGTGTACATATATATTACAGATTTCACGCACCATATTCCTTAGCACTTGCACTGTGCATGACCCACAAACGTGCTCACACCACACACGGACACGAGCCTTCTGGGGCTTGCCCATTCTCGACCTCTTCTGGGAAGACTTTGGCTCCTTCCTACCTCCCAGGGCTTCCCAACCCTGCCTTTCTCCCTACTTGGATTGCCTTCTCGCATTATCTGGTCACTTTCTCCCGCCCTCTGATTGGAGAGCACCTTCCTGTTCTCAGTCTTCTGGATCAGTGTCTTTATAGACCTGTCCTGAGCCCCATTCCTGCCCCAGGTCAGCTGCTATTGGTTGGTGGGTGCAGGTTGGGGGGGGCAGTGCTGTGCATGGTATGCTGGTGGGGCTGTGGATGGGGATCTTGGAGTTCTGTAACTGGGAGCTTAGCTGAGTCTGGTTGATGGGGTTGTACGACTTGATACTTTCCTGTATCTCCAGGTAGATACAGAAGTCTTCACGGCTGTGTTTGTTGTTGTTGTTCATTTGTTTGTTTAATTAGATGGGCTCTCACTATATAGACCAGACTGGCCTGGGGTCACAAGTTCACCTCTTCTGCCTCCTGTGCTGTGATTAATGGCATCTGCTTCTGTTCTTTCCCCTGTCCTACTCAGTGAGTTTGATCACAGTATTTTTTTTTTTTTAATCCTCAAAGTTTTCAGATTGCATCTTCCCTGTCTAAAGAGCTCTGTGCATTGGTCTTCGGGATCAACACGTTTCTTGCCACTGCGCTCAAGACTTCCATCACACTTATTGTCTCTGACAAGCGGGGTCTGGGCCTCTCGGTTGACTCACAGGTAAGCCCCAACTTCAGTCTCATGTCTTTCGGGTAGGGAAGCCTGTGGTCATTTCTGTGTTCCATTCTCAGGGACCACAGACCACAGATCCATTGTCACTTAAGTACAGAGAGTATGGCCCACATTCGGAGCAGGGAGTGAGACCATTGGGACTGGCTTACGTTTCCAGGGGCACCTGATATGGTGAGGTTAGCCACCTTTACCTATCCATGTGCCCCTACCCTGCTCCTGTCCGGGACAAGGTTGGACTTCTGGGACTTGGAGCCCCTGAGTGTCGAGGCCCCCAAGGTTAGCTAAGTTGCCAGCTGTCTCTGAGGAGTCCTCACCAGACCTAGTATGTCCTCACCTGGGCCTGTGTCACGGAGCTAATACTGTCACAGCTCCTTACCTTTTGTCTCATGTCCCTGTTTGTGGTTGTCAAGACCTGATGGCCTTAAGTCCAGATTGGTTGATGTCTTAGGTGTTCACGTCCAGAAGGGAGCTAGGCAGAACCCCTTGGTTGGAGTTGGCATCAGCTGGCATTGGCCTGCTGGCCCCTCTTGGGGTACCCTCAGTTTTCTCACCACAACCAGAGCTTTTCTTGCATCAGAGAAAGCCCCTGACTATTCTATGATGGGGACAGTGTGATGGAGGTACCGGCCAAGGTACCAAACAGGCTTGATAGAGAGAGGGGTGGTAACGAAGTTCCTGGGTGACTGCCCCCGGGCTATGGCTAGGCAGTATCCTAAGCAACCTGTGAAAGCCTTTAGTCTTCCTTTAGGTTTCCCTGGGCTGCAGGCCTGCAGGCTGGTGTGTGCCATGGGGGAGTGCTGACCCTCGGCGGGTCACTAGTTGGTCCAGGCCTGTCACTGAAGCTTAGTGTTAAGTCTGGCTGGCCAGCGAGGAGGCAAGCGGAGTGGGTATTGGCGCATGCAGGAACAGCCCATCTCCCTGGGAAGCTGGCTGGTACGATCTGTGGAGTGAGGATGCCAGAATCTTGTCATTTAAAGACTGAACTAGCCTCTAGCCTGGCAAAGCCCTTCAGCGCATACCCCCCTGCAGGCCGAACCCAGAACCAGCAAGTCTTGCCTGTCCCATTGAATGGTAGATCCAGACCAAGCAGGGTACATAACTCCTCATCACTGCCCAGCTGCTCTTGGGTACACAGGTGCCTTGGGTTGACTCACAGTACTGGGTAAGGTGGGGCGGGGGGGTGGACGGGTAAGGGGGAGCGGGGGGCAGGGAACAGTTCACTGGCTTGAAGGGTATAGGTTGCCCCCAGAGGAAACTGTGTCCTCAGAAGAATAGTGGCTTCTAAAGTGGAGGGGGCCTGTCCAGAGAAACCCAAGGGGGAACCTGATTGGCCCCAGCTATACTGTGCTTAACATGCGATTTGTCATTTAGTCACTGACCTCTAAAGCTACTGTGCTCCCTCTGTCTTCCCCCCCCCCCACACACTTCTCCCTCCAAAGCTTCCTCTTGTTCAGCCTTTGGGAGCCAAACGAGTGGAGCCTGAGGGACTCTTTAGAGACTAGTGCTGCTCCTGTGTTCCCCTTCTTGACACCTGTGCCCCCACCCACCCGGCTCCATCCCAGCTGCCCTGCGAAGGCCCCCTATTTAGTGAGCCTCAGAGAATTGGGTAGGAGGTTCAGTAGGAAGGACGAGTCCTTGGTCAGTCCTGTTCATTGGCAGAGACTATATCCAGGGACCCCCTGAGGGATGAGGGGCATTCTGGCTTTAGTTCCTGCTTTAACCAGTCAAATTGCAAGATGTGTACTGATTTTTCTCTGGCCGGTTTTCTTTCAAGCATTGCATTTTGCTCATAGTCGAAAGAGATGCAGGCTTCCGCTCTTCCCTCTCATGCTTCATCCTGTCAGGAGATAGGCAGGGGCAGGAGTCCAGGCAGAAGAAGCAGAGGCAGACGACTAAGAACCAGGGTAGAACTAGGGGACTGTGGCTAGGGGCCAGCCTACATTTGCTGGGTATTTAAATGTGGCTTCATTCACATCCAGTTTAAGAAACTGTGTAGAGATTCGGGGTCCCAGTTCTTTAGCTCAGTGTCATTCCCTCAGGCACCCTTGGGATCCTTTCATAGCCGTCCCTTAAACGGTGGGTATAGGTGTTCTCTGGAGGTAGCTCCATCCTCCCACATGTGCTCTTGGCTTCTCTTCTGGGACAAGGGCAGGTGCCTGGGACAGCTGCTGAGCTTCGGAAGCACTGTGGGCTGTGTTCAGTCCTTGGATTTTACAAGCTCTTTCCCAGATTCTGTGTGAATGTAGGTTTTTAGTTCTCCTGGATGATAGCCCAGAAGTGGAGCTGTGGGTTCCCAGTGGGGGCCATTGCCATCCCACGAACAGGGTATCCAGAACCCATTTCCCCAGATCTTCATCAGCACTTGATGTTATTTTTCCTATTAGCCATCCTCACGGGTTGCTTTAATTTGTGTTTTTGTTTTCCCTTGGACTTACTTGCAAAACCAGAATTTAGTTTGTACTACCCATCTGTCTATAGAGGCCAGCAGTGGTCTGATTGCCGACTGCCCTGACGTTTTGCCCGTATGCCTTGAGAGTCACGTAAGACAGTGTTAATCAATTCCATTTTCACCATCAGACATAACTTAGAAAATACAAGCCAGGTGTGCGGTGAATTTTCAGCACTCGGGGAGCTGAGGCAGAAGGACCACCAGGTAGTTCCAGGCTACCTAAACTATATTGTGAGCCCATCTTTAAAAAAAAAAAAAAACAAAAACGGAAGCAAGAACAGAGATCAAGGGATGGGAAGGGCTTGTTTGCCTTGGTCTCCCCTTGTTTCACAGGCCTATCTTTCATCAATTCCTCTTGGTTAGCTTCTTTGGTCTGTCTCTTTCATCCCTTATTTCTTGTGATACTGTCCGCCTTTCTGTATTTCTGGAGTATTGGTGCTTGCTGACCCATTTCGTGGTGGTTGCTCTGAAGTTCTTCTGGGGTGATTTCAATGCCTGCTGACTGGCTTTAGTTGTCCAGAGGCCTTGGCGTGAGGTCAGCAGCTTTGGTGTGGTGAGCGCAGCAGGAGTCAAAGGCCTCTCGGTGTTGGTGTGTTGAAGCTAAGGGTCTAAAGTCTTACCCTCACACCTCTGGCAGGATAGAGTGCCATGCCCTTTGGGTAGAGTAAGATTTCTGTCTCCCATGGTGGGCCCCTTGGTGGGCAGGGTATGTAATTTCTGCTCAGTGGCGTAAAGTCAGCGTGGTCCCCTTTGACGCAGAAGGCAGTGGCTACCTCACAACCTCCAGGTGCATGCATGTGGCAGGTCCGGTCACTCCAAATGGTTGCTGCTGACTTGGTGAGGGTAAGACATGGGGTCGCTGTCATAGTGTCGGGTTAAAATTTCTCGCCATGAGTCTTGCCTGGCCCCACCTAAAAGGTCCTCCCCGCTTAGGTCCTTTCAGAGGAACTTGAGTGGCAGATATCTGCTCTCTAGCTGGGCTATATCTGTGTTGGACTTTTGGCTGCTTCAATTCCAAGATCCATGAAGGGGGTGGGGGAAGCCCGGCACTTGCCACTCCTTTAATGGGTCCTGAGGTCTGACTGGCTGACACTGCTCTCCACCCAGCCCCAGCAGGCGTTGTCCACAGCATTCAGGGATTTGACTGGCACAGGAGAAAAATGGGAAAAGGATGTCAACTATGCCTTCTTGGTAACCAGAGTCCCTAACGGTCATTTCTGAGTTTGCTTTAAATGTGATCTTTTCTGAAAGGGTCTCAGGGGGCTTCAGGAAGCTCACCTGCCTCCACTGGGACTGTACATTTGGCAGTTATCAGTTTCTGCTCTGGGGGGAAACAGATCTGGTCCTTCGGGAAGGGGCATGACCTGTGACTGCCTGGTCCCTCTTGGCCAGTACTGTGCAGTGCTGGCTCGAGGCCGTGCCCAGTCTTGACTGTAGCCAGGGCCTAGAAGCCCTGGGCCATTGTCCCAGTGCCCTCCTGGCAGCTGTGGAAGCCAGTTCCATGAAAAGAGCCTGAGGACCAGCTCTGGTGGACCACACAGATGCCAAACACATGCTGGGTTCTCTGGGGATCTTTGGGGAAGTGTTAAGTACCCCTTTTGTGGTTTACCATGCATTGAGAGAAAGAGGGAACGAGCCATCTTGGGGTCTACCCCTGGGCAAGGCTTGTGACTGCTCAGTATCCTCCGGCCACCCAGGTGTTGGATGATGAAGAACCTCAGGATTCACTGGGTAGGGCAAAGGTGGGGATGGATGGAAACCTTGAGGTCACCTAAACTCTCTTTCAGTTCCTTGTCTACTTCGTGTACTTCCTGGTGCTGTCCATCATCTGCTTTGCGGGAGCCGGGCTGGATGGCTTGAGGTACTGCCGACGAGGTCGCCACCAGCCCCTGCCCTTGGCCCAGGAGCTGAGGAGTCCCTTGGAGAATTCTGTGCAGGTGCTAAGCGGGCAGGACGGAGGCCTAAGGGGACTGCAGCCCTCAGCGCCACCGCTGCTGTCAGAGGATGACAAGAAAGACAGCATGGCAGACTTGAGAGCCGAAGCCAAGGCCTGAACCCATCTTGACCTTCCTAGCCTCGTCCCAGTTTAGCAGGCAGATTCCTGACTCAGGGGCAGCCTTTCCCAGGTGCACTCCATCCTGAACAAAGCTGGGCCTGATGCTGCAGACAAGACTCCCAGTCTATACTGTCTTGAGTTCTAGTGCCCAAGACGTGTGGGGCCCTGCTGTTGTCTCTCAGGGGCCCTCAGGCTACAGGGGCCACCTGCTTTAACTGAGGGCCAATAGCTTGTCCTGGTAGCCTGTGAGGGCTCTAAACCCAGCCTACTTCATGGCCATGGCCGTGGCCAGAGCCTGCTTCGGACAGTCAGGGCAGCCACCTGGCCTGGTGAATGACATGCCAGGCCACTGTGAGCCTGGGTTGGGGTCAGCTATGCCCACCAGGCCAGTCTGCCCTCAGCCCGGGGAGGCTCAGAACAAATCATGACTGACCCAAGGGCTATTGAAGCAGCCCAGACCAGCCAAGGCTGATCCTGCAGGGTGCTGGCCCTTCTATGTGGGGGAGATGCCTGTCTTGGGCTCCTGACTAAGCTGTCACACCTCCATCATCAGAGGTGCTTGTCTGAATGATTATCTGGTCTTTTTTAAACAAAACAAAAACCCTGACATTAAAATGGAGAACTACATTTGGCCTTTCTGTTGTGGAATGCTGGCGTCGGAAGGGCACTAGGGACTTTCCTATCTGATGAAGTAGCGGCATGAGCACTTTTTCTGATATTTTAACCATACCCCAGGAGGACGTTTCTCATTCTGTTGCTGGCCTGGCCTGGTACATACTTAGCCAAATTGAGGATGCACAACAGGAACTAGGCCTTTGCTGTCTTTGAGTTGACCTCCAGCCCCAGTGCAAGATCTGACATCCATAGGACACGCAAGCAGTATCCCTCTGGGATTGCAGTAACAGGTAACTAGCTCAGCAGAAAGCAAACAAGTCAAGGTGGGGCTGCTGAGCCTCAGTTGTGCCTCAGGACCTACCTGCAGGTCATCCTGAGGACCCTGGGCTGAGGAAGAGGCTGCAGAAGGGGCTGGCCTGACACCTAACTCATGTCAGTTAGAGGACACTGGGCTTACTGCATCCACGGCACCCTGAAGCCTTTCTGGGGAGGGCTAGCTCCATCCCTTCTGGGCTTGGGGATCTTGTAGGACACAAGGCTCGTCCTTTGTCACAGGCAGAGATGGTGTGCAGCCACCCCTGCTGTGCCAGCCCACCCTAACGGTCATGCCTTCTTTGGCACCCAGTGCCACAGATGGGACTTGCTGGTACTAGAGCCTCTCCCCCACAGTACCTGCCCACCCTGGCCTGCAGCTCTATAGCCCTCACCTGGCAACCTGTGCTGGCTGAGGACAGTCACCTCTCTGCTCCTGGACCCTTCTGTCAGCCACCAGCTGTTCTTTACTTGGCTAGAGGCTTTGGGTACACAAAGAGGTTCAGCAGGCACAGTCGCTTAGGGTAGCCACAGCCAGGACGTGGTAGCGAATGCAAATGGTAGGTCTGGCACCGAGTGAACAGATCCTCTAAAACTTTGGAGACTTTTCTTTTCACGAGTGTTTGCATGTATGTGCATCACACATGTGCCTGGTGACTGGGGGAGCCAGAAAAGGGTGTCAGATCCCCTGAAACTGGAGTTATGAATGGTTTTAAGTTGCCATGTGGGTGCTGGGAACTGAACGCAGGTCCCTTGCAAATACGCTGAGCCATCATCTCTCTGGGCCCCTTCTACCTGATTTTGAGGTCACTTAGTGTGCATTGCTGCATACCTTTTATATAAATACACCCACATGTGCCTCTGCATACCTGCACACACAGACATCTGTCTGTGTGCCTAGGTATTGTACCATACTTTTGTTCATACACCTGAGTGGCCACGTACATTTGTGCATAACTGTGCAGTCCCTGAATACCCGTCCAAACCTGTGCACGATCACACCTGACCACGTACACCAGTGTAGTCATACACATGCATGTCTGTGTTTGCTTGTTCATACATGTGCATACAGGCCTGCACCCACGTATACATGACTGTCTCCATGCTCACCTGTGCTCCCTTAGCAGGACTCCACCTGGGAAGTGCACGGACAGGAGCTCCCAGGTCTCGTTTCGGATGACTTGTCCTTTTTACAGGGAAGGCAGCTTATAAACCAAGTCTCTGTATAAAAGGTCATTTTTATTTGGTGCCTCTTTGAAGTGGCTTCATATCACACATTGTTACAGAACTAGCCCCACTGGATTTGTCCCAATCCTTGGACAACAGAGCTTGAGGCAGGCACAGTGGCTATGACTGGCCACTTGTGGCCCTGAGCACACAAGCCCCCTCCTAGGACGAGTGCTTTGTGCTGCTGCTGTGAGATTCGTGGACTTCCGGCTGGCGAGCAAGGACACAGCAAGGACCAAGGCTTGGCTGGGATCTCATGGGTCACCAGAGAGGCCAGTCTGAGAGACAAGCCTGAGGGTGGGCCCCATGCCATGTCTGGGCCTTGGCAAAAGGAGCACACAGGCTAAGTCTGGCCACACTTCTGGCCTCTGCAGACAGTGACAGGGAACGGTCACAGTTGAGTGGGAAGGTTGGAAACCTGCTCTGGCAGCGAGCGGTGTTGCTGGAGAGTGGGGGAGGCAGGGAGATGGTTCCCAGTGCTCAGCCTGGACGGTCCCAGTTCCCATCTGGGTGCGCAGGTGCCTGCCTGTGCTACTGGCACAGCCCCAGGGTGGTGAGGGGAGAATCCAGTGCCCTGTGCTGTCCCAGGGTCTGTTCCCAGCACTCTCTCTAGGTGACTGCTCTATGAAGGGTCTGTTCACAGAAAGATGGCAGGCTAGAGAAAGTCTGCGGGTCTTAGGCAACAACTCTAGGTTGGCCTCCTGCTGAGACAACAGCTATGGTCTGGCTTCACCAGGAAGCCCTACCAAGCACGGAGGAATGAACTGTGACACAGGCCGGCCAGTTCTAGCGGGAGAGGAAGGGCAGGAAGTCTATTTTAAGTGTTTAAAAAAATATACTCTTTGGCTTCCTTTTATTTCTTGAGGATTACATAAAAACGTGAACTATACAGGAGCGTATCCCAGCCAGGCCCCGGGCACTAGCTAGATGTCCCCTGCACTGTGTCCAACCTTCGCACCACCTCTGTCCACCATTCCAGCTGGCAGAGGCCCTACTTAGAGAAAGAAGTCATGAAGCTATTCTCAATGCACAGGACAATGTAGGTGTTCTGGCAGCTCGCAGCTTTCTGTTCCAGGAGCCTGCCTGAGAGCAGCGAGGAGGCCTGACCCGTGGCCCCGGTCGCTTCTGTTCGCCACGTCTCACAGTAGCTCTCCATCAGCCTGCGCCCGCTGGGGTCTGAGCCATGCCATACACTCTTCTGAGGCCTGCAAGACAGACAGACTGTCAGCTGCCTCCATACCTCTAGGGCAGAGAAGATGGAGGCCAGCTGCTGTCTTTGGGGACAGTAGGACAGTGGGACAGCCCCTGTGACTTGCAGAACCTAGGTCCACCTCTCAGTGGACCTGCGGAAGGAAGGGGATCTCTGGGCTGGCCTTTCCCCCCGCTGATTAGAACTGGCTTCTGGAAGCCTTGCTTGATAAATGCTAGGAGTAAGCTCTCTTGCCAGGGCTTAGTCATTCAGGTCTGCCAGCAGCTATGAAGGGGCCCGAAGGGCCCTCATGGGTGCCTCTTGGGGAAAGCAGATGGTCGGGACCCAAGTACAGCCCAGGGACACATTTGCCGAGCTCCTCAGGCCATTCTTCAGGGTGCAGGGTCGCTAGACCAGGTGTCTCAGCTGCCAAGTGCACAGACACTGGGTATGACGCCATTCTGAGGACAGTCTAGCTGATGGTCAACATTTCAGATGCATTCTGCAACCAAGGGCTATGCCAGGAGCTACCTTGCAGGATTTGTACATTTCTGATGCATTCACATGGCTGAGCAGTCGAGTTAGGTAGCTACAGGCGATGAGCAAACCTGCTATGGTTTTGAGGGTGCTGACTGCCCTGTGCTTAAACATACTGTCACCATCCATTCTCATGTTCTAGGTTCTGTGGTTTTATGCATAGACCGTGTCAGTCTAGAGATTGAGGTCTTGCCACATCTAATGCTGGGGGACCTACCAGGCCGGGTGTCTCAGGACATCTCTGCCGTCAAAAGAGAAGATGCGGGCCCCAGGCTGCAGTTGACCCTGGGTGCCAGAAAACAGGGCATCCCAACTGGGAGACAGCACCTCGTCCTACAGGAGACACAGCAGGGACTTCAGTCATCTATCACATCAGGTCAGAGGAGTGAACATCAGGGAGATCACAAGATATCAAGGAACACACTGGCTTGAGGCACAGAGAGCGCCTTCTCCAAGGTAGGGCCCGTCACAGTGGGTGAAACCTGTAGGTACCCTCCCAAGCCTGAGACCCTGGGGTCTGTGAGTCTGCACCATTGGTTCTGGGAAATATTGTTGCCAAGGCACGGAGAATGCCAGCTCTTTTCATCAGAATGACCCAGGGCCTGTGGTAGAGGGGCCAGGGTAGGTGGCACACAGAAATGGTTCCAGGCCACTTTGGGCTATGTGGGCAACATCACAGAACCTTTAGAAACATCCCTGGGACAGGAACCAGAGAGAGCCAGGGGGTTTCTGGGATAAGGGAGGCCATGTGGGGAAAGTTGGGACCATCTTAAGCCCTACTCTTGAGACCAGGGCGTGGGTACATCTGGGACATACTTTTGGCCTCTCAGGATCCTCAGGACAAGCTCCACCTACCTTCAGGTTGACGATGGGCACCGACCCACGGTCAGCACGGCGAACAATGCTGTAGAGATCCTGCAGCCTGGAGGACAGGAAGGCACGGTAGGTGCCAGAGAGCCTCACGGCTCGGGCCTGCTGGAAGCACTGGAAGTCGGCGCCACGGATGCCACGCATGCCACCCGACAGCGGGCTGTTCAGTGCCACCAGGTGGAGCTGCCGGAAAGGTCACATACAATCACATGGTTAGGCAGTGTCCCATGTAATGTTCTAGCCTCTAGGCTGCATCTCTGCAGGACACACGCAGAGCCCACTGAGGGCTGATACCAGTAACTTCAGCGGCAACCTTCAAGCCCGTCAGCCCAGGGCATCGGAGGCGACTCTCAGCCACTGTGGTTCTAGCAGCCCCCTAAGATGGCCCCTGATACGCTTTCCTGCAAGCAGAGACAGGGTCCAGCTCAGCTTGCCCAACCCTGGCTGCAGAGCCCCATCCTTTGGTTTGCCCCATCCTCCTGTGTAGGGTAGCAGCCTAGCGCATGCCCCAATCCAGTGCTCTCTTCTCTGTCACATTAAGGATTAACTAGCAGAGCCTGGCTCCTAAGTGTGACTTCACCACCAGAGAGGAGGCAAGTCCCTGGCCTACATGATGAGCAGTCCATATCAGTCAGAAACCTCCTCAGAGATCCTTGTCCACAGTACACTCCCTGGCAGCTCTGGGGTGATTCCCTCTGTCCTGCCAGGACCGGGGCTGGGTGGACACGTACTCCTCAATCCTGGACACTCACCACTGGCTGGAAGTCCTGGTGGTTGTGGGCAGGCAAGATGGTGGGGTGGACGGGTGGCAGGTACACGTAGGAGCCGTGGTGGTGCGGAACCCCGGGGTAAGGCTGTGGGTCTGGCAGTCGTGGTGGGTTGGCCAAAATGGCATCTGCCCGCCAGGGCCGCGCTGTGGAGTAGGAGTGTTCCCGCCGGGTATACGGACTGCCCTCGTGAAGCTGCACTAGTGGGGGCTGCAAGGCAGCTACCTCGTTGCCCTGAGAACAGAAGTGTACAAGAGCCTGGGGTAGCTCTTCACCTGGGATAGTCCCTTCCTGGGCCTACTCGGTGCGCTCAGGCGGGACAGGGCCGGGCCTGAGGTGATAAGAAGAGAGCTGTACCCTGAGCTCTGGGGTTCAGGCATGAGCCAGGTGGGAGCTTAGAAGAGAGTCTTGACTCCTCACAGCCTCTTTAGGGTTCCTGGCTGCTGTTGAAGCGAAGGCCACACCTGCATTGTCTTAGTCAATTGTCACATGTCATTTGAGCTCACGGAAAGCCTGGCTCTGAAGTGGTCCCCTCCCCCCTATTTCACATCCAAGTATGTTTGTCCCCAAGTATCCTCCAAGGTCTGTCGTCTGGAGGTGGGTTAGTGAAGTGTGTGGCATGGAGGGAAGAAAATGACAGAAGAGCCCCAGAGTGCCCTTGGGCACAGCTAGAAGGAGGACCATTTCCAACCAACGTGACCATTGTTTATCCCACGGCATAAACGTGCCCGCATTGGTATCGAGAAGCTGTGGGAAGTTCAGGCATAAGCTCAGCCATGGGGAGAAAGCTCAACCGGGAACTCCAGCCGATTGCCCAGCCAGTTTCTGCCAAGCATTTTGAGTACCCAACTTGATGACCCTTTATCTGTCTGTCCTCTGTTAATTATTCTTTTACTTTGGTTTGTCATATACTTAACAAATCCCCTCATTCCAAAATGAAAGCAGCGCGACTGTGGATCGGTCTTTGTACCGCACAGAACTATTGTCAGCCAGCCACACACATTCGGTCCTGGACTTCAGGTAACAGTGAGGAGCCGGGGGCGTCGACTCCAGTTCTGGCCTTCCTGGGCTGTTCCCCACGCTAACCTCTGACAGCTGTATGGAGGGAGGATGCTTACCGTGCCATCTGGGAGTGCGGTCCGGGCCTCCAGCTGAAAGGCAACAGCAGGGGGTTACTCCAGCATCCTTCAGGGCCAGGCCTCTCCCCCGTCACCCTCTTCCCATGGCCCCTCCCTCTGAAAGAGGGGATGGGACCACACCCTGCTCTGTGGCACTAAGCGAACAGTGGGCACTGGTTAGACCTACTGCTGACACCATAGACTCTTCTAGGCCAGGGAGAAGGGCTGGAGGTCTGGAAGGCACTGTAGGTCAGGCCTGCCAGGCCCATAGGCCCAGAGCCCTAAAGCTGGTACCCAGCAGCCCTCATGCATCTTGAGGCATTCTACCAGTGCTAAGGCTACTCACCATAGTGGCATTTTTTATTAGTGTGTGTGTGTGTGTGTGTGTGTGTGTGTGTGTGTGTGTGTGTATGTGGACAGTATCCATGGGCACATGCCACGGTGTGTATGTGGAGGCTGGAAGACAACTCTGACAGGTTGGGTCTCTCCTCCCACATTCTGTGGGTTCTGGAAACCAAACTCACGCTGTGGACAAGTGTGCGCGGCACGTGCCTGCACCCACTGAGCCATCCGGGCAGGCCCACAGTGGTGTTTATACAGTACAGTGCTAGGACACAAAGCATATGTAGCCTCTGTGTATCTCGAAGCCGTGTCAAGACGAGCCCTGATGCTTCGCCCCATTACACGTGCCCCCCGCCCCCCCAAGGACAGCTCAAGAACATCGGCCATGAGCCAATGGGGGCTAATGTTAGGACCACACCTCATGTCATATTGCTGTGGGTGGACTGGGGACTGTCCCTCCAGGGCTATCTGTTTGACCATTTGGCCCCCAGTTGGCAGCGTCATTTGGAAAGGTTGTGGTGCCTTGGGAGGTAGAGACTCGCTGGAGGAAGTAGGTCTTAGACCTTAGAGCCCAGCCCCACTTCCTGTCTGCTTGCTGCTTCCTGACAACGGGGGCGATGTCACCGGTTGCCTGGCATTCCTGCAGCTATGCCTTCCTCACTGCAACGGACTGTACCCCAAACTATGAACCAAGGTTAGTAAACCCCACGTTCCCTTGAGGCACCTCTTGTTGGGTGTTTGGTCTCAGCAACAATCAATGAAAGTAGGTAATGAACATTCATTTACTGCTAACCCTAAACGTGCAGAGGAACACAATACTAGAAATCCTCGCCCCCCCCCCTTGGTGTGGATATTAGAGGGAGGGTCCCTGAGAACTCACCAGCACCTTCCGGAAGCCATTTCTGACGCGTACGTAGAGCTCTTCCCTCTCGGCCACAAAGATGAGCCAGCCCTCGGGCACCTCACGCACCTTGTCCAGCATGGTCTGGTAGGTGGCCCAGATCCTCACCTGCTGGAACCCCAACCCAAGCCCAGTGTGCGACCTACTGTCCAGAGATCCTCAGAGACCCCGGGATTTGTGAGGTCAGAGGATGGCCCCGAGTAGGCAACCTTCAGGCTGTCCCCAAGAGGGAGGACTGGAGGTTGAAGAAGTGAGCATCTTGGGGACCCCATGTTCCCACAGACTCTGGTCTCTGCCCCCAGTGGACTGATGTCAAGGGCTTTCTGGCATGCCATCTGCCTCCCCACCCCTCCTCCAGATTCTCAGACCTTGGCCAACTGGATACTTACCCCAGCAGACGCGCCCATGGCTCCAGGGGGTCCTGGGGGGCCAGGTGGGCCCGGAGGACCAGGAACACTGACAGCTATGACAGAGATCAAGCTGAGAACTCCTGGCCATATGAGCAGCCCTTAGGGACCCAAGCCCATTCACCCTTCTCCACATACTTACTCTGTCTATGAGGGCCAGGGAATGAGGGGGGTCCTGGAGGTCCTGGGGGTCCTGGGGGGCCCTGGCGCCCCTCATAGCCAATTCCAGGAGGTCCCTGAGGGCCAGGAGGGCCTGGTGGGCCCCGGATGCTCTCTCCCTTCAGACCCTAGGCACAAGGAATCCCCTCATGAACCCCTCCATGCCCTAGGCTGGGACTTATCTGCTCATAGCCCCAGAGGCGGAAGTAGTAGCCTATGAGCCCTGTGCAGACCTGTCTAACCCTGGGCCCCTTAAGGCTGCGAAGGTGTTCCCAGGACAGAGGAACAGCCCCAGGGCCTCCCAGTGTTCCAAGCAGAAGCTAGGCCCTGGTTCCCTTGAGTCCTCAGGACAGATGTGATGCTACAACCCTGAAATCTGCTCAGCGCTGCTCAAAGCTAGAGGACCAGGGTAGATGGTAGCAGCAGGAGAGCAGTCACAAGGCCCAAATGAGGCTACCCTGGCCCGTGTGCCCATCCAGCTTCATTGCCCACAGGGGAGCCAATAAAAAGTCTCAGGCAGCTTGAGCTTGCAGGGTTTGGTCTGAGTCTTTCGAGGTATACAACCAGCCATACTGTGTCACCTGACCATGCTCAAGCCCACAGCGTGTGGGACACCTGCAGGAGGCCTGCGGCTCAGGCTTACCGGAATCCCGGGGTAACCAGGGGGGCCAGGGGGCCCTGGAGGGCCAGGTACACTTGAGCTGAAGAATCCACCACCGGCAGCGCCAGGTTCTCCCCGCTCTCCTTTCTGTCCGGCGTCCCCTCGGTCCCCCTTGTCTCCCTACAGGTGGAAATGGTTATCTGAGCCAGGTGGGGATGATACAAGTCACAGGCATGTCCTTGGCCCCCAGGGCTTGCCCTCCCAGATCCAGCTCAGCCCCCACCTCCTGTTCTATCAGCTCCACCCGCACAGTCAAGGGCAGTGAGTGTCCAGAGGGAAGGACACTACCACAAGGCTGGAGTTCCTCATGGAACCAGAAGGAAAACAAAAACAAAAACAAAAAAACCAAAAACGTGGCTTGGCTGAATGTCATTAGACACTTGTCGCCAGGGACAAAGGCACTGGCTACCTCTTTGGGACATCCACTTTCCCCCAACTTGACCAACAACCTCACGCACCTTCAATTCAGCTCCCAGGTGGAAGAGGTCAACGGGGAACTGGCCTGCAGAACAGGAAGGTCGGTTGGGGGGGTGTGTACAGACAGTATTGACTATACATTTTTTACTCCCCTCCCCTACCCCGCCTGCCTTTATTGATTCATGTAAGGATCATACATTTTCTTAAACTAACTCCTGGCTAAAGGGTTTTGTTTTGTTTTAACGTTTTGGTCATTTTGTTTTTTCAGAGTTGCCTTTGTAAATGTTTATGACTGGCCTTTGGCTTTTCTGATTGCTCTCTATCCAGTGGCCTGGAGAGACTCGCTCACTCGTTCTGACAGTCACCCCACAGATCCTTCTGGGGGGGGGGGCAAGAGGTGCGTTAAAGACTTGATATCTGTGTAAGTTGGCTTCGTCCCCTAAGCCCCTTGCTTCAAGAAGCCTGTTCCCATCAGGCATAGCTCAGCAAGGCCCGGGGCCCCTCCTCTGAGCCATTCCCTTGATGTTTCTGTCAGTTTACAGAGGTGGGGAGATGTTTTGGCATCTTCAAAGAATGAACTTGATCTTTGGGCTTTTCTCTCTCTCTCTCTCTCTCTCTCTCTCTCTCTCTTTTGATCTTTGTTATTTCATACATAAATAAAACATAACTTCATTTATCTCTGTCCCTAGAGTGCCTTCCTATTTTCATCAAATGTGATGTTTGCTTTCTGGTACCATGGGCTGGAGGCACAGAAAGTCCACTGGAAGCTGTAATTTTGTGAACAAAGGGTTAACCCGTTTTTTCAGGGATAGCAACCCTGCTTGGGTCACTTTTTCCTGTGGCCGTCCTCCTGGAAGCCCCTGCCTTGTGGAATGACTGTGCTTGGAGGCCCTTTGCTGTTATGCGAGATGGTCCTGAGCACTGACTCCGTGGCCCCCATGGCCCAGCCACCTTGCAGATGTATCACCTGGGATTGAAGGTGACAGTGATCCCTAGTAGGACCTAAGCTCCAGCCCCTGTCCTAGAACCTCTATAGAACTGGGCCATGGTCTATGTGACCCCGTGGCCTATAAGCAAGGGTGACCCAGCCCAGTGCAGGCTTAGAGGGACCCAGCTATTCGGGCTTCTAGGAGATGCTCTGCTACCCTCACCATCCCACGCTTCCTCAGGCTCTTTTGCTTCTTTGATATACGAGCTGCCTGGACCAGCGCTGCTGCTGGGGTGGTCCCCCAGTGCAAGGACTTCCACTCTCACAAGCCTGCCATCCCCCTAAACCTGCAGAACCTGCTTCTGCCTGCAGGAAGTGGTCTCGTGGCTGGCACGTGGCCAGAGATGAGGCAGACAAGCATCGGTGGCTGCGGAGCCCTTCTGTCTCCAGGTTAAATTTCTCAGATGACAGCAGAGTTTTCTTTTTACTTCTGTCAGCTTTCCTCTAGCTCCCGAGGCTCTGCTATCGTAGGCGCTCGGGTTCAGTTACTGGATCGTCCTGGCAGATTGACTTTCAGCAAGGTGAGGGCTTTTCTATTCCCAGCGACATTTCCTAAGATGCACTTGGTCACAGACGCAGAGATACATGCACACCCTGCTGGCCATTGCTGGTCCCTTCTCTCCAGACAATTCCCTCCATCTCCATCCCCTAGCTTACCCCTGTCCTAAGAAAGGGATCTCTCTTACGTCTCTCTGGGCAGCCAGTCCACTCCCATCCCAATAGCCAACAGAAGCACCCATGCTCAGCTGCTGAAAACCTGTGTTTAAATTTAGTGTGTTCTCCATTTCCTATGTATCCCTGCTCTGTGTTCCTTCTCCCTCCTCGTCTTGATTTGCGTCAAGCCTTCTTCCATATTTTTGTGTATCATTTATCTGTCCATCAGGCATCCAGCTGCACATTCTTGGTTTCAGCTTTCTTTCGAGTTCATCTAAACCCTTGACCTCAGCCAAACATCAGAAACAGACTGTGCTCCAGAGAGTCTGGGCCTGTGTCCCTGCAGCCTGCACTCTTCCTGCCGTGTTGATCGGCTATTGCCTACCTCCCCGCCCTTTCTGGGACTGCTTGTCTCTCCCAGGAGGCTCACACTGCACACCAGGCCCTCTGCCACTTAGGCCACCCTCTGTGCCTGCAGGATCCTGTGTGAATTCTGATGTGAAACATCCTGAAACACTCGTGGACTTCCAGTTTTCTTCACTTCTGCCAGTTTTCTTGTGCATCTTTTGACTATAGGAAGCACTGGAAATCTTCCCTTAGCTTTGGAAACTCTGGGCCGTTTTGCTCTCAACTGCTGTTTCTGTTTGGTTCTCCAGCGACAAGCATGCTAGAATATCGCTGAGTCTGCCCTCTGCTATCTTTCTGTGCTTCCACTGGTTAGGTGCTGAGCTGGCCTCTCGCAGCTTACACTTGCTGTTCCTGGGGCTGTGGTGTCCCCTAGTACTCTGAACGCCCGTGTCCCAGGATTTATCCAGTCTGCCCTCTACTGTCTGAGATGATTCTCTTTCCTTTTAGCTCCGGGATATGGTATTCTCTAAGACTTGTTCCTAGCCTGGTAACCACTTCCCAGGAGGAAGTGGTTACCAGGCTAGGAACCAGGTCTTCTCTCTCCATCTCTGACTGGTTCTCTGTTCAAGTGCCTGTGTCTTCCTTGTAATGCCACACACTCTTGAGTGCTGCTGGCAGGCAGAACCTGGGGCTGGTGTTTGCTCTTACTTCGGCAGGCCTGGGCGACAATGAGCAGGGACCCCACTAACACATATACACACTGATGCTTTTGTGGTCTAGGGAGAGGCCTCAGCTCTCTATCCTGCTGGTCCTTCCTCTGTCTCACAGACAGCTTCTAAACTTTTATCTTGCTTTCCCAGATGGCCTGGGTGGAGGTGGGTCAGACCAACATGGGAGCTGGCAGGGGCCGCTCACTGCTCACTGGGAAGAACAGCCCCACTGGTGTCTATCAGTGACTGGGGTGATGGGGACATCCCATTAAGCTGTTCTTCCCTTCGCCCTCCCAGGCCCTGGCCCCCCAAGCTGAAAGGATGGCTAATGTCCCTAGATCCAAGTCTTATCAGGACTTGTGAGCTGAGAAAACACTGTCTCTCCAAACGGTTGGCTGGGCAGCAACCATGGTATAGTGGGCGGTCAGCACCTCGAGGGCTCTGGTGCCTAACTCCGGAGCCGGCTACAGGCAACAACCCTCAGCCTGGACAGTGAAGAGCATTCTCACCTGGTGGCCCAGGTGGGCCCACATCTCCTTTGTCACCCTTTGGTCCTGAAGGCCCCTGCGCACCTGGAGGAAGAGACCCCAAGGCTGTCAGGGAAAGCCCCTCCCACTAATGTCCCCAGTCCTGGCACTGGTGTGCACAGGGTGGGCTTAGGCCAGAAAGGCTGCAGATGGAAAGGGGAGGGGGAGCATAGACAGAATCAGAGCTCATGAGGAGCAAAGGTGGGTGGGGCTCTTCCTGCATCTGCTTTGAGAAATCTTGGGTGGTAGTCCCCAGCACCAGCACCAATGCTTCCAGTCAGGCCCCCTCGGACAGCCACACCAGAGGTGTGTGACCTTAGGGGTAGGGTACAGTTGCAGGCATGGACCTAGGGAAGAGGTACTCAGGAACAAGATACCCAGAGCTAGCAGAGTCTCACACCTTCATTTTTCCTAGCCGGTTTGATGTTACCATACCCCGCTGCCATCTTCCTACCGGAGCCCCAAACCTCTGCATGTGCTGTGAGCCCTGAGCTCTCACCTTGCTGTCCTGGCAGTCCAGGTCGGCCAGACTCCACAAATGCCTACAAAGAACAAGCATGGGGGCGGGGGGAGTGTGTGCTGAGGGACAGTGCTCTAGAAAGCAAGACTACCAGGGTTCCCAAGGCAAGAAGTCCCAGGGCCCCTCCCCAGAGCCAAACCAGCACTGTTTGGAGCTCTGAAGGGGTGGAGGTGGGAGACAGGGTCTGTATCAAGAATCCTAGTCACAGTGACCTGCCCTCATAGGTCACCTCTTCCCTTGCTAAGTCTAGTAAAACTGAAATGCCCCCAGCACCTGGGGTCAGGGACCTGAGTCATTCCAGCTTGAGGTTTTCTCCAAGCCCCAGAGCTACTCCAGTGTGAACTTACTACTCACCCACTGGTCCCAGGAATAGCTTCCCCGACAGACCCCTCCCAGAGACACCCAGAAAGGATCCCGAAGCCACTGACGAGAGAGAAGCCTGTACAGCATGAGGCTCTGACCACTTACATTGCTGTCATAGATGGGCATCCCAGGAGGGCCGGGGGGTCCCGGAGGCCCAGGGGGGCCAGGCATTCCCTGTGAAGGGACAGAAAGCTCTGGTTAGCTAAGGTCACAGCTGAGCTAACAGTGTAAGCTAGGGAAGCAGACATGGGCTGAAAAGCAGTTGAATCAGAAAGCTGAATATGTCTGGTGATGTAAAAGCCAACAATGCATTTCTGACTCTGGCCCATGTGCCTGCCAACTGGGCCTGCCTGTTTCCTGCCCAGGGGGCTCTTGAGCCACACAGGGCCACATAAGCTGTGAATAGCTGCTGTACAGATAGTCATGCTCCTCCTGAGATCACTGGCTGCAAACCTGAGGCTAGGTCGCATTTTCACTTATTCAAAGAAACGAACAGCCTGGCCCAAGTTCTGACAGCCATGAGCTGCCTCTGTGAAAGCCTTGAGGACCCAGGTAAGGCATGAGAAGGGCTTCTTCCTCTTCCTAGGGCACCTCCCATGGCCTGCCCTCCCGTGTGTGTGTGTGTGTGTGTGTGTGTGTGTGTGTGTGTGTGTGGTGTGTGTGTGTGGCAGGGAGTGGGGGTAGGGTTGGGAAGGGGCTGGTATCTGTGTATTAGCTGGCACCTCAGATTAAGGGATATATATTCCTCGAAAGGAAAACAGTATTTAATCTGATTTTAAAAATCATAACCGAGGTTAAAATCCAAGAGCCATTCCTTCCCCACTGGGATGGATTTGATTGGCCTGTGACTGTGCCAGTCCTGAAGCTCTGCTCCGCAAACACCCCGGTTAGCTCTTGATTTTACATGGCATTAGTAGGTGCTAGCCCACAGAGGAGGCAGCTGACAAGAAACCAGCAGCAGCAATGACCATCAGGAGTATGAACTCTCTGAAGTGCTTATATCTGGATTCCCATGCTCATCTCTGCCCTGGGCAAAGCAGGTGGGATGCAGGAGTCACAGGCAAGACCATTCTGGGGAGTCCCTGGGTCTCCGGGGGGCTGCCTTCAGTAAAAAGAGGCAAGCGATGCCATGAGACAAAGTTGATGGATCCAGAAGGGATGCCCTAAAGCCCCATTAGGTTCTGGGTATAAGAATATGCAGATATGCTTATGCATGTGTATGTAGTTGAGTATGCACACACATATATGTGAGTATTTATGTGAGTGTGTCAGGATTGACACGCCTGGTCACGTCACCCGCCATCGGAAACGGCTTGACAGGTGAGCCGAGGGGCCCTGGCCTAGCCATTCCTCTTCCTTGGTGTTCCATGCCACCCATTCACCAGTACAGGACACTTACTCTCATGCTGAACCCGAGGCTGGCATCTCCAGGCTCCCCTTTCTCTCCCTTTAATCCATTAGTTCCAGGACGACCCTGGGCAGAATAGAGTGGCAGGGTGTGTTAGACAACGGACAGCCTATTCACAGCCCCATCCTTCCCATGCTCAAGCCCGCACAGTCCAACCCAAGGCAGCTCTTGCCCAGAAGCTAGGACCCAGGTCAGAACCCCCTCTTTGCCCATGGACCCCTATGGGCTGGCAGACGAAGTGTACTCTTAGCCAGGTACATCTCTGATACATATTAAGACATGGGTCATGTAGGTGTGATAGCTGCACCTTGGGGAAGGGCAGGAGGGGCAGCTGTCCATTTTCTCCAAGGCCCCAGGTGCTCCCCACCCACTTTTAAGGCCACCAAATCCTCACCGGCCGTCCGGGGAAGCCGATTTCTCCCTTGTGTCCAGGTCGCCCATAAGGACCCTAAAGAAAAAAAAAATGATGAGTTGAAAGGTAGGTGGAGCCTCCTAGTAAAGAGGGTGGGGCCACCCCAGGAAAGGACCAAGGCTGCCATCTTGGAGGAACTGCCTGTTGCCACCTGGCGCAACCATGGTGTTGTTGTTGTGTTTTGGTTTCTCTGTGTAGCCTTGGCTGTCCTGGAACTCGCTCTGCAGACCAGGCTGGCCATTTACTCACTGAAATCCACCTGCCTCTGCCTCCCGAATGCTGGGATTAAAGGCGTGCACCACCACCACCCGGCTGACCCCCCATGTGTTTCAATGCTGCAGTTGCCACAAACCATGGGCCATGACCTCAGTGTAACAGAAGAGCACTACTCACCGGGGGTCCTCGGAAGCCTGGCTCTCCCTGAGCAAAGAATCAGAGGTATGTCAGGGCACTATGGTTAACCTCACCCACTACCTTCTAGATGAGTGAGGCTCGCAACCAAGGCTGCTGACCATCCCAGGGGGACAGGACAGATGCCAACCTTGGGGACTAGGTCTGGTTTGAGTGAGGCACAGATGGACAGATGGATGTACCCTGGGTTCCTGGGCAGATAGCCATGGTCACTTAGGCCTTACTTAGCTGAAGAGCCTCTGAGAGCAGAGGGGCGGGCAAAATACAGCCTGAGGAACAAGTCCTGGCCAGCTGAGCAAAGGCTTGTGCTCAGGCAGGTTCCTGTAGGCTCAGGTCCACAGGAGATCTAGATACCTCAGTTGTACAGTGTAGATGGATGCCTGCACATGGCAGGGGGGTACATGGGGTCAGTAAGCCTTGGTCCACTTCATCTCCCATAGGCGAAGGCCAGGCAGAAGAGTGAGCACAATGGGCCATAGTCTGTATTACTAAGCTTCCTATAGGTGAGCTCAGCCAACAGTGCCAAGGGATAATGCAAGCCACTGGCCAGTTTGGGGGCTGGGAGGATACACCCAGGATAATTCCAAGGGGCCAAAGGGAGGGTAACAGATGCAGGCTAAGGAAAGCTTGGGAACACCACTGAGGGGCAGTTTGAGTGTGTCATGATCCTGACTGTGTGTCAGGAACCCCCCCCCCACACTGTCTTTCACAATGTTAGGGAACTCCAACCTCATTCTCACCTTGGCTCCTTTCTGGACGTGGCTCAGGGCTCTGCCGTCAGGGCTAAAGAAGGCGCCTGGCTCTCCTTTTTCACCCTGGAATAACAAGGCAGGAAGGACAGGTCAGGGCTCAGCCATTAGGCCTCAGCTACTCCCCAAAACAGAGCAAGGGAGAGGTTATGACCAGACTCTGAGTTAGGGTAACAGATGGCATGTCCCGGTACCCTCAGGGTCCGCCATCACCTGGGTAGACAGGATAGCATATCTTGTCTGTAGCAGGTCTGGGCAGCAATAAGGCTGTATTCCGATTCCTGAGAAATGAGCAGAAGATACCCCAGCCCCTTACCTTAGGCCCTGGAAGACCTCGCTCGCCTTTGGAACCCAGATCACCCTTCGGTCCAGCAGGTCCCTACAGTGAAGACCAGATAGGAATGAGAATCCCTGACTCATAACTCACTCATAACTCCCATATCCTGTGCCCCATGGTTGCTCCCTGGTCATGGGCCAGCCCTTCAGAGTCTTCAACAACTACAGGTGGCAAGGACGCCATGCTATGCCCTCCAGGGCAGCGGCTGTCCCCATCCAAGCTTACACTATAGTCCCGTGTGTGGCAAGAGCAGAGTCCACGCTCACCCCCAGTGTGAGCTCACTGCCCATTGCTGGACAAGCATGCACCTCTGAAGCAAAGCTACTTACGGGAAAACCTGCATACCCTGGCTTGCCCTGTGGAAAGAAGGGTGCCATGAGTTTTGGGGACACGGTGCTCTCACTGGTATTCTAACCCAGCTCCCCTGGACCCTCTCTGGACTTTCTTAGAAGCGAGCTGGCCCTTACCTCAGGTCCTGGCGTGGTCACTACTGCTCTCTGTCCCCGTGCCATCAGGAAATAAAAATCAGAAGGGAAGAAAAAGAAAGCTGCCTTTGAGTTGCAAGTCGCCTGCTGTCACATTAGCCACAAGCTCAGCAAAGCTAGTCCAACATGGAATTTAGAAGAAAACTGTGTTTTCAGCAGTTATACCCGGCTTCTCTCTGCAGGTGCCCAGGTGACAAATGACCCATTTCCTGGAGAGTCCTCCTCCCCAGCTTTGGAGCAGCCAGGGCTGGTGTCACTCTCTAGTCCTGGTACACAGTGTCCCAGCTGCATATGCTCTGGCTCATGATGTGGGAGCAGCGCCACCTACTGGAGGCTTTTCCTATGTCAGCTATGGCTTTCGGATCTACCCTGGTCCCAGGGCCCTTTACCCTGCCTTCCCCCAGACCTTACTGCAATGCTATCCATCCTCTTTTATCAGTTCCATTCCTGGAAACAAGAAGTCTCAGCCAGGCACTCTTGTGACCATTCACAGCCTTGCTCCTACAAATATACTGTCTCCATCTCAGAGCTGACAGTACCGAGACCCCAGAAGGTGAAGGAACCAGTCAGGATCAGAGGCAACAATTGCAGCTGGGATTTGAGCCCATTATCAACCCAGTCATACGCTAAGCTCTGCCCAGGGTAGCCTCTCCCCTGCATTCCCAGCTCCCTTGTGCCCTGCCTCTCCCACCCAGAGACTCAGGCTTCTTGCTTCAGAGAAGTGAGCTTGGGTAGCAGCTTGTCCCTGGGTTCTATGGTAGGGCTGTGAGGGACCCAATTACTCTGGGATTAGGCCACTTGAGTGCATTGCTGCAGGTATCACAAAAGAGCAGTAGTAGCCTTTACAGCTGAGAAGGCCAAGGAGCTTTGGTGAGGAGAGAGCTTCTAGCCAGCACAGCCTTTTCCTAAAAAGTCAGGTCCCCTCATGTCCGGGTGAGACAGTTAGACCAACTATGGGCAGTACCTGGACCAAAGGATGAGCCCTACAGCATTCCATATTGTACTTACATCCTCAGTTGACACATAGACCACTGGCCCTGGAGGTCCTGGGGGTCCAGGGAGGCCTGGCTGCCCCACTCCATCTTTTCCTGGGTTTCCCTGGAAGAGAATGACAGGTAATCATTCTGGTTACTGGCCAGGACCTCAGAACCCACCTATAGCTCAGGTACTGGGTTTGTAGGCAGCAGCTAAGAGCTACCCCTGCTGATCTGGGGCTCTCTGCTCAACTCTCTGATGTCACATGGGTAGCCAGGGCATGAGGCTGGGGCATGATGGGATTCCAACGCTGAGGCCTAGGCAGCCCAACTCTGTCCCTTGTGTACCTGTGGCACACTCACCTTTTCTCCCTGGCTCCCTTTCTCTCCTTTTGGCCCCTGCAGAGACAGAGGAAATGGGTAATTGTAGACAGAACCCGAGTCCCTTCAGGGACCAGCCTACCAGAGCCTGGCTTCCAATGCAGATGAGTATTCTGTGCTTCCCGGAACCTGGGAGAATAGAGACGGGCATCCACAGCCCTGCCCAGACTTGCATTTGGTTCCACAAGGCACACTGTAGCAGGTAGGGGACACAGATGTCCAGGATACCCCCAGGGCTAGAATGCCAGTTCTCTTCCTGGTCACTTCTTTTAGGTCCTTCCCCCTCTCACTCACCGGGGGCCCAGCTGCACCCTCTCTTCCTGGGGGACCAGGCATGCCCTGGGATCCATCTGCACCGACTTCTCCCTGGGACAGACAAAGGGAAGATCCGGAATCAGCCCCACAGCCAGGCAGCAGAGATTCTTGGGGAGGGAACCGCAGCAACCATGGCCATAGCCTGGGTTTCTGCTGGCTACTGGCTCAACCCCCGGAGCGTGGAAGTGAGTAAAGACGAAGAGAAGGGACGAAGGTGGCGGGGAGAGAAGGTGGGGAAGGGAGGAAGCTCATTTTCCCCAAATTGGTGCAGGTGTATGTGGGTGTACCCTGGGGCAGGGACTTGACATCGGCAGTTTTCTCTGAGTCAGGCTTGATAAACTATAAAGAAATCAAAGCACGAGGAAGAATGAGGCCAGTACCACACAGGGGTCCTTCTCCATGTCTCCTCGTCTTGGGCCTTTGAGATGTGCCCGACACACCCTTGTCTACTGAGGATGGTTTTCTGGTCTCTGCAGGCCCCTTCCCCATCCCCAGCAGACAATATACTCAACCCTGGGTAAAGTACCTACCTTGGCTCCAGGTGGCCCTGTCATTCCAAGATCCCCCTAAGTGGACAAAGAGCTCTATTAGCTTGGGGTGTCAGCTGGCCCACCCCGAGAGCAAGCCACATTCTCCTCTGCTAATCACCTAGGGTGTCCTGGCTGCCTTAGAATCCTGGGTGATACACTAGTGAAAGATATGAATGAAATATATCCTAACATCACAGTATTTTGTTCTTGATATTGTAGAAGCTGGAGCCAGGACCCACCATCTCCAGTCTAAGAAACAAGTCCTCTGAAGTGACTTGTTAACATTAAAAACAAAACAAACAAACAAAAAACACAATAGGCCCATCTGAAAATCCAGTCCTTTGAAATGTCCAGTGTTTTGTAAGTCACAAAAAAATAAAAAAATAAATTCTTAAAGGAGTAAGTAGGGCAACAGCAGAGGCTAGTTAAAAAGTTGGGAATCCCTGGTGGGGGCTATTCCGGCATTCTCCACCTTTGCCCCCTGCCCTGAGGAGCCTGACTCAAACCTGAGGGAAGGTGGACGCCTTGGAGCCACGTCAGTGGGCTGGATGACAAGGGAAGCTGAGAACATAGGTATGGGGAGAGGTTCTGGGCTCCTCAAAATTCTATCACACTTCAGATGTATGAAGCCAGGAATCTCAATTCATGGAGTGTAAAAGAGAGGGCATGAACCCGCTGATGCTCAGTGCACGGGAATAGGGCACAGGACTCTTTTTTTTTTTTTTTTTTTTTTTTTTTTTATGTCTGCTGAATCTTGCAGACATCTATGCTGAACTCAATAAGGATTCGTTCACTAGGCAGATCAACAAGAAAGGCCTCCCTCATTCACCTTGAGTCCTGGCAATCCTGGGGGTCCCTGTCAGAGTAGAGAAAACAAGTGTTAGTGACCCGGATCTTCTGTTTTATCCTAGGTTGATTAGCCCTTTCATGGCTCGAGTGAAAAGTAACAACTGAGGCATGAGGCTGGCATGGCACAAGCTCTCAGCTGGGCAGGGCAACTGAACGTCAGCCATCGAACGTCAACAGTGTATCCAGTTAAGAGGATACACCGGGAGCTCTTTCTGTTGTCCTTACAGCCTGTCTACATTTGCAATTGTTTTAAAAACAAAACCGTATACTGAAAAAAAAAAAAAAAAAAAAAAAGACAAAGAATAACAGCAACAGCACTTGCTAACCTCTGCCACTGCAGCATCTGTCTGCCTGCGGTGGCCCCAGAGGCCGGAAGTCAGCCCGGTGTCCTCCAGGGCCAAGGCTGGGACATACTGCTGCTCCTCAGGAAAGGGCAGTAGCCTCAGGGACAGGTGATACCCTGGGCAGGGACACAGAGTACGCTCATGGCTGCACACAAGTGCCTTGATATGCCTGCTATTTGGGGTGTTTGGGACTTCAGCTCTTCTTTGCTAACCTATTCTGAACTACACACAAGCCAGCAGGTAAACGTGGGGAGGGGGACTCCCCCAAATGCCCCATTAACTCCAGTTTACCCTAGACCGTATCTGTCACTTCTTCAGCCTGCAGCCATGGAAGAAATCAGATAAGAAGGCCTGTCACCAGCTCTCTCCCTTACTGGGGACAGTTTGGGATCGGGTTGTTCTAGGATGAAGGGTACGGTGGCTCAACCCTCCCCCCACAAGCTGCTGGGGGCACCTTGCCCTACATAAGGCTCTGTACCAAGGTTACCCCTGACCTGGAACCCTCCTGCCCCAGCTCATGGGCAGTACCTGCGGTCCATCGGAGCTTCGGGCTGTTGACCAGAAGGGTATTCCAGAGCCTTCCATGTCATCCTGAAGGGAACATAAAAGGGGTGTTAAGTCTCTGATCCTAAGAAGGAGCCTTCCCCGTGGACAGGAAAGTGGAGGTGGGGGAGGTAAAGTGGATGATTGACGGAGTTTGGGTTGTGTGTGTTAATTGAACCCTGGTAGGTAGGCATCGCGCTCAGTCACAGGGCTCTGGTCTGCGTGTGTGCAAGAGAAATTGTACCTGGGTACATAAACAGATATTCAGCAGCTAAGGATGGAAGAGCTGGGGACAGCAGCCACAGACACTGGGACACCTGAGCCTAAACACTGGTCCTTTGAATACACTGAGGCTAAATGAACACTGGACTAAGCCCTCTAGGCACTCAGGGCTCAGAAGTGGGGGCCCAAAGACAGGGACAGGGGAACTCACATGGTTGAGGTGAGGCCCTGCCTAGACAGTTCTGCTCAGGCTGTGAGATGTCTAGAAGTAAGGCAGCTGTGGGCTATAGTTCAAGCTTTCTGGGAACCACAGTGACCCAGACTCACAAATCCAGCAGCAAATCCTGGTCCTGGTGGTCCTGGGGGCCCTGGTGGTCCTGGGGGTCCTGGAGGTCCAGCTGGCCCACTGGGTCCAGCCAAGCCAGTCTTTCCAGGTACACCGACAGGCCCAAGGTCTCCTTTGCTCCCCTGCACAGACAGAAGGACAAGGTCACCATTCGTGGCCGTGGGTTTCAGCACAGCTACGAGCAACCCCAGTGAACACAGTTCCTTACAATACTTTTTAAAACCCTGGAAACGCAGAGAGAAATCACATTCCACAAAGGCGTACAGACAGTTCCTGGGCTTAATTCAAACAACAGGGTCAATTGCAAGCCTAACACTGCAGCTTTGGCCACGGCTCAAGAGCCAGAGCAGGCTGTACACCACGGCCTGTTTTCGTGGGTCCCGGCTCCCTGACAGTATGGACAGAGATAGCAAGCAGGTAAAAGCAGATGAGGAAGAAGGGCAGGCCACTGGAAGGTCCAGGGAGAGAAAGCCTCAGCCGGTCTGCATTGGACCCTGTGGCCACCAAGTGGTTGGGGTAACAGGGATACGGGTATGACTACGGCTTTGTGAGTCTGAGGAACGTGGGGAGCAGATGCAGACACGTGTACTGGACTTGGCGAGAAGTCTGAGAGACCAGATCAAGGAAGCAGAGGCAGGAAGAAGGAGCAGACTGAGGCAGGGAGACCCTGGTTCAAAAGGCTCCAAGTGGGTCAGCCCCAAAGTTGCACCTGATGGGCCAGCTTGCCCCAGGGACCCTGCTGGTGCCAATCCACCTCTACGAACTACAGACCGAGACTATTACCATTCTCTCCTGGGCTGCCAAGAGGCACACAGGCAGGCAGGATGAGAAAGGCCCTGAGCCCAGCTGAAACACAGACAAGGCTTGCCTGGCACAAACTTTCCTATAAAAGGTCTAGCTGGGTTCAAAGATGGCCTGGGCTACATGAGATGATACCCCTGCCATCAAGTTCCTTTGTGTATAATGATGACACGGGCATCCACGTGGGTGTGGGCTCTCCATCGGCAGCTGTAGCTACTCAATTCCAGGTGTGTACCTAAGACAGCTGTCAGCCCTTTACCCTCAGTAAAATACTTCTCTTATTTATTCTTGAAGACCCTGTGTGTGTGTGTGTGTGTGTGTGTGTGTGTGTGTGTGTGTGTGTGT